>NC_080469.1:27581800-27734300 GCF_030265055.1 Doryrhamphus excisus | reverse complement strand
TTTTTCAGTTGAAATGCAAGGGAAACTGCCAATTCAGTCAGCAACCATGAAGATCCAGGCAATTTCACCTGGATCTCCATTGTCACAGACGTCCTGACACCACAAGTGCCCCCAAAACTGCACGTTGTCGGCAGAATTTGAACCGGTTAGTTTGAACCTGTGTTAGCTTTATTTAGGAAGACCCATTGTGGCCCTTCGGGCTCACAACTACTTAGTGGGATTTCGGATGATCCATCGTGGTCACAGGCGTCCTGACACCATGACTGCCCCGAAAGACCAGTGGTTAAATTGCAAGGACAACTGCTTGCCAATTTAGTGATATTCAGGATTACCCACTGTGGTCCTTCCAGCTCACGACTTAGTGGGATTTAGGATGGTCCATCGTGGTCCTTCTGGCTGACCTATTTGCTCAGGTGTCATGACACCACGAGTGCCCCCAAAACTGTGCGTTGTCGGCAGGATTTGATGTGCCGGGAAACCCCAAAGGATTTCTAATCCATCGCCTTAACCACTCGGCCACAACAAATTGTCACAAACGTAGAACCTCACAGATTATGCCGTTGTATATCAGTCGAAATGCAATGGAAAATGTTTGCCAAAAGCAACCATGAGACTTGTCAACTCGTGAGTGGTATTGCAGCTCACGGTTTTGGGGGATCTCACATGAATTCCCATGAATCCTCTGACACGATTTTGGTCTGATGACTTCCCATGGATCGCCACCATCAGTGATGTCTTGACACCAAGAGTGCCCCCAAAACTGTACGTTGTCGGCAAACCTCACAAGGTCACAGTTTTTTCCTGATCAGGGCACTGTTTTAGGTTGTGTGGATGATTGGTCTCAAGCGCCAGATTAAAACTCTTTTCTCTCAGAAGGCACTGCTTGAAATCCCACAGCTGGCATTTTCCTGGTCATGTCCATTATCCTCGACTGGAATGATGTGGCAGCAAAGGACTGTCAGATTGTACAACAACTCCACGTGCCTAGTCACACCATGTAACATGAGAGGCCAATATGTTTAACCCTGACACGTGTAGACATGCGAGGTCGTCATGAGTCAGTGGGTTGTCAGGTTCAAACTCCTGTGACACTTGTAAAAAAAAACACTTAAATGCAGAAATACAGAAGAGACAGACAAAAATATTCAAAGTTACTCGCAGCTAGGACAGTGAAACCACATACCCAGTGGCATGCCGCTCCACTGTGAATATGCAGTTCACGCCCCTCTCGTTTTATTCTCTTTCAGGGGTCCCCTACGGCATGGTCATGCAACACTGGGGGGAGGCAGTTGTACAAGCTGTGTTTGTTTGTCTATGTGTGTGTGTGTGTGTATGTGAGAGTAATTACTTTCATTGTTTTACGAGTTCTTTTCTTGACACATTCTTGCAGAATTAACGTGAACATCTGCAGGGTCGCTGTTGGCGCTTCCAGGCACCTCCAGGACCTGGGGCTCGCTGGGGGTCTCTGATCAGGGTCACGGGCACATTTCTTCTTCAGCACATTCAAACACTTTCTATTGTCTAAGCGAATGGATATAAGGGTGATAACTGACGCTATGTTTGTTCCGTCTACGTTTTATTCGAACATGCGTGCAACCGGTCCTTTAGCTTGTCATGCCGGAAGTGCCCTCCTCCCCTACGAGCGCCCATCGGCATCGCTTCTCGGCCTTTTGGCTAAGATCAAGTGTAGTATCTGTTCTTATCAGTTTAATATCTGATACGTCCCCCAACAGGGGACTAAATATTAAATTGCTTTTTGGAACAGGGAGCTGCGATTGGGGCTTGCGCCATCCGCTCCACGCATCGACCTGGTATTGCAGCGCTTCCAGGAACGGTGCACTTCTCCTTCTTGTATAAACAGCAACAGCAGACTCTGGCAGGGTGCATCTGGTGGATGATGCTGAAAGAAATGCACTGAACGTGCTCACGTTTGGTGCCCCCTGAGCAGTAATTCTGCAGAGGAAATGGCTCGTGGTAGCGGGGCACTGTGTCTGCGCACTCCGTGGACCCCGTTTCCCTCGCAGCAGCCGGTCTCCAGAGGGTGTCAGCCACTTTTTGTCAGCCTTGCCTCCTGCAGTCTCCCACCGGCTCCTGATGCTCAGGTTTCGTGCGCGCTTCCCGGGGCCCTGTGAGTGTCGCATTGATCAACTGCTGGATGGAATCTGACACGATGATCTTGTCTGGTGGAGGCCTTCCAAGTTTCCTCCACAAACCAGTGGCATAAGGGGCTTTTCCGTCTTCCGTTTGGCTTCTCAGGGTCGCGTTTGGTGGCCCTTTGTGTGTTGGCTATGACAAAAAAAGGAAAAAAAAAAAAAAAACACGTGGGATAGCCACAGGCGGTCAGAGCCTGTAAATTGTGCGTCTGCCACCCTCGGTGAGTGAGTGACCCGGTATTTTCTGCTCTCTTGTTTGCGCTTCTGGCAGCTTCTGGCTCGGGTTCCAGTGGGCGAAGGGACTCAAAGTGCAGGAGCTGGCCTGTGCGGGTAGGTTTACCATGAACCACAATGTTGTGGCTTCCATCTTGGGTGTCGCTGCTTGCCTTCCTTGGACATAAAGATCCGAAGCAGTTGCCTCTGCGGCTGGGAAGGCCGCTGAGAGCGACAACAGCAATTTGAGCCGCTTCCGCTTGAGTTGGACGGTTGTTTCTGACGGCCACCTGGTCCACTGTGGCCAGTGGTTCCGGTGTGCTGGTAAAGTGGAGGCGCTTGGCCGACGCCCCTTTCTCTGCCTGGTTGCCGTTTTTCATTGAGGTTTCCTGACTGAGAGCAGATCGGCCTCTCGGCTGGTTGGTTGGTTGTCTCCCGCGGACGGGCAGACCTTTCCAGCAAGCGTTGGCAGTGCTGGCCTGGTCGTTTCTTGCTCGAGTCCGGCTGCACTCGCAAGCCAAGGAGCTCGGCACGGCGCTGCACCTGCCTCTTGTTTTAAACACGGGATCAGGGGAGAGCGCGAACGCAGTCCCCCACTATCACAAATTATGCAGTCGAGATTCCCACATTTGGGGAATTCGCAGAGGTCAGCTCAGCCCATGTGCAATGGCTGAGCCTCGCCCTGGGTGAACCACCTTCTTGATCATGGTATCTCCCCTGCCAGGTAAGTATGAATTGGACCGGTCTCGCCCGGAGGAGTCTCTCGCACATGCCACATGCTAAGTGGTGGTCTCATCAGGTCGCCCGCAACAAGCCCAGCCACTGGACCTGTGTCCAAATTCAGAGAACGTACTCTGGTTGTCTCAAGGAGTCGGTCTGTGTGGCTCTCGTGTGACTTCATTCTGAGCAAAGGCAGCGGCAGCAAGTGGCTTAGTGCAGTTGCTGCAGACGTTCAATGGGGAGACTGGAGTACTGACTCCACGTCCCTAGTCACACCATGTAACATGAGAGGCCAATATGTTTAACCCTGACACGTGTAGACATGCGAGGTCGTCATGAGTCAGTGGGTTGTCAGGTTCAAACTCCTGTGACACTTGTAAAAAAAACACTCAAATGCAGGAATACAGAAGAGACAGAGAACAATATTCAAAGTTACTCGCAGCGAGGACAGTGAAACCACATACCCAGTGGCATGCCGCTCCACTGTGAATATGCAGTTCACGCCCCTCTCGTTTTATTCTCTTTCAGGGGTCCCCTACGGCATGGTCGTGCAACACTGGGGGGAGGCAGTTGTGCAAGCTGTGTCTGTTTGTCTATGTGTGTGTGTGTGTGTGTGTGTGTGTGTGTGAGAGATAGTAATTACTTTCATTGTTTTACGAGTTCTTTTCTTGACACATTCTTGCAGGATTAACGTGAACATCTGCAGGGTCGCTGTTGGCGCTTCCAGGCACCTCCAGGACCTGGGGCTCGCTGGGGGTCTCTGATCAGGGTCACGGGCACATTTCTTCTTCAGCACATTCAAACACTTTCTATTGTCTAAGCGAATGGATATAAGGGTGATAACTGACGCTATGTTTGTTCCGTCTACATTTTATTCGAACATGCGTGCAACCGGTCCTTTAGCTTGTCATGCCGGAAGTGCCCTCCTCCCCTACGAGCGCCCATCGGCATCGCTTCTCGGCCTTTTGGCTAAGACTGCGGTCACCTCCTTTGGGTGGAGAATTGTATGCTTCAGGTGCATAGAATTCTGCCAACATTCGGGAGGAAATTTCCTACGCTTTTCAGTGTGTTTTAACTTTTCTTATTCCCGCAGCAGTGCAAGGTAAGTTTTATGTTTTGTATTTATTGCTTTTTTAAGTATTTATTTGTTTTTAAAACTCTCATTGAGCAGGAAAATTTCAGTTGGTGGTGCCTCCACCATGTCGGCCGGTATGCGGAGGCACCACAGTGTGCGTTTCACATATAAGGAAATGGAGGGTGAGTCACTGGGACTGTCCAGATTGGATTTTTCCAGAAAAATCATCCAAAAAATCCTTCAATTTAAACCTGATGACCTCAACTGCATTTTGGCACTGCCTTACAACAAAGGCTATGACTTAAGTTTCCAGTCTGCTGCAACTTTGAGAGAATTTTGGACGCGTTATGAAGATGTGAAATCCCAGTTGCCTGTGTTCAACGTTGAAAAACTGACTGACAATGCGGCTAAAACCGTTATTGTTAGAATGTTTAATGAGACAGTGACCGCAGATGACATTTGCTTTTGGCTGGGAAGATATTGCACGGTTAAAGGCCAGGCTATGAAGGTGAGGGATGAAGACGGCATCTGGAACTGCGCCTGGAGGGTCCCCATCCAGCAATGGCAGGACCCTCAGGGCTTCCAGGGTCTGAAACATCTCCCATCAATGATAGTTCTGGGAGAAAACCGAGGCTACATACACTACCAGGGTCAGCCCAAGCTCTGCCGCAAGTGTGGAGAGCACGGGCACCTGGCAGAGGCATGTCAGCAGACTGTGTGTCGGAAATGTAGAGAAATTGGACATACTTTTGAACAATGTACCAATGGCAGAAAGTGCAACCTCTGTGGAGACTCAAACCATCTCTTCATTGACTGCCCGAAATCCTTTGCCAACAAGCTAAAGGCTGGAAAAGAAAAGAGAAATGGAGAGGAAAATGCTGGGGCCAATATGGCTGTTGAGACCCAAAATAATTCAAATCTCCCGCCAAAACCTGTGATTGGAGGAGAAACAGGTGAGGCGGGACAGAGGGAGGGGCTTACAGAGGCCCCAGAATCCATGACTCAGAGTGGTCTGCTGGCAAGCGAAGGGTGCACTCACCTGGAAGTCAGCCTATCATCACCTGAATCTGAAGAAGAACCCATCCCACCAAGCGGCCAACAAGCAAAAAGACTAGCTTCAGAGCTGTCGGATTCCTCCGTTTTATCAGAGAAGCGGGGAAGGCCTGAGGCTCTCTCTGACAGTTCTTCACTGGAGGAGCCTCGAGTCTTCCCCTCGGGCTCCCCGAATGAATTGTCCTTTTTAAATATTGTTTTGCAGTCAACCCCTCGTGAGAAGCGAACTTTTAATGGCAGACTCCAGGAACGACCAACACCCAGACGTCGGCCGGGAAGGGAGGCTCTTCCCCTCCAACACTCACCCACTGGAGTGAAGGAGGAGCCTCACTCACAAGAAATCTCATAGTCACAGTATAAATTTTAGAGCAATTATTTAACTTTTAGGCCCTTTTAAGTTTGTTTTTTAATTTTAAAATCATACTTATGACTCTCACCTTCTCTACCATCAATGTGAGAAGTGTGAAGTCGAAAGTTAGAGCTCAAAGTGTTTTATCCTTCCTTCAAACTTTTAAGTCAGATGTGTTTTTATTACAAGAATGTGGTTTGCCCTTTTTAACAAACTACAAGCAGTGGGAAGAAATGTGGCCACAAACATCCTTATGGAGTGGGTCAAATGAAAATAAAAATGATGGCGTGGCCATTTTAATAAAAAACCCACATGTCACGGTAAAGGGGAGCACTGTGGTGAGGGAAGGGCGAGCACTATTAACACATTTGACTTTTATGGGACAGGATTTTAACCTCTTAAATATTTATGGTTCTAACGACAAAAATGAAAGGTATGATTTTTTAGAAAACTTGCAGTCCCACATGCTAGGCCGGGTACCTTTTATAGTGGGTGGGGATTTTAATTGTATTTTAAGTAGGAAAGACAGAAAGGGGGTGGGGGAAGATTTTAAAGTAGATAAAACATCAGTTTTATTACAGGACATGAGTAGGGATTTTACTTACATGACTGTTATAAAGCCATGCATCCCAGAGAGGAGGGCTTCACCTGGTTCAGTGGTGACAGCACCAGAGCCTCTCGCATAGATTATATATTCACACGGGACTGGGCCCCTACTGATGCTAGATTGACCCCTGTTTTCTTCTCTGACCACCTGGTTCTCACCTGCACTCTTTCGCTCCCGTCTGGTGCAGCGGTGGGAAGAGGTCTGTGGAAACTGAACTGCTCCCTGCTGGAAGATCAAGATTTGGTCAACCAGTACAGGGAGCGGTTCAGGGACTGGCAGACCCTTCAAGACTTGCATGAGTCACGAGCACAGTGGTGGGAAATGGTGAAGGCAAGGACCCGGACCTTTTTTAAAAAAGCAGGGCGAAAAAAATGTAATAAAGAAAAGAGATGCATGCTGGGACTGCAAAAACGTTTACAACGTTATTTTTACTTAACACAAAAAGGGCTGAATTTGAATGAAGAAATCAAACAGGTAAAAAATGAAATGGCTGCCTTAGCGGAAATTAAAAGTAAAGGGGTGCTTCTAAGGAGTAAGGAAAAAGAAATTGAAGAAGGAGAAAAATGTACCCGGTACTTCTTTAAAAAGATTATGAGCAAAGCAGGAGGTATTTTTAAATTAAAAAACAAAGACGGGTACATGGTGGAGACAAAAAATGAGATAAATGAAACGGTAGAATTCTTCTACCAAGAACTATATGAAATCAAAAATACAAACCCAGAGGTCATCTCAAGAGCACTAGATTTTATGGAAAAAACAGTGGATGAAAACATAGTTTTAACACAGAATTTTAGTCACGAAGAGTTAAATAAATGTATCAGGGCTTTTAAGAAAGGGAAGTCCCCCGGGGAGGATGGTCTTCCCTTGGAATTTTATTTAACTTTTTGGGACATTTTAGCACCAGACTTACTCACTGTTTTTAATGAATTTGACCAAAGTAGCCGACTACCTGACAGTTTTAGAGTAGGGATAGTGACACTCCTTTACAAAACTAAAGACAAGACCGACTTGAAAAACTGGAGACCGATCACCCTTTTAAACTGTGACTGTAAACTTTTTAGCAAACTTTTAGCCACACGTATGACCATGGTTTTAGACGACTTGATCAACCCGGATCAAACCTGTGCCATCCCTGGGAGGAAGATCACAGACAGCCTCATGCTGATCCGTGACACCATCTGTCTTGCGAGAGACAGAAATATTCGGCTAGTAGTACTAAATTTAGACTTTGAGAAAGCCTTTGATCGGGTCTCGCACCAGTACCTTTTTAGGGTACTGCAAAAAGTGGGTTTTCCAAAAAGGTTCGTAGCGTGGGTGGGACTGCTGTACCAGGATATTACCAGCAAATTTGTGGTTAACGGGAATCTGACAAAAGCAGTTAAAATCAACTGTGGCGTCCGTCAGGGATGTCCGTTATCTGCCCTCCTGTATATTTTATGTATAGAACCCCTGGCACAGATTTTGAGAAGGGACAAATGGATCAACGGGGTGACTATTCCAGGGGGACTGACGACAAAATGCATTTTATACATGGACGATTTTAACATTTTATGCACAAATATTTCATCAGTTAACAGAACACTGGACCTGACTGACTGGTTTGGAGGGGCCTCTGGGTCCAAACTCAATAGGGATAAGACCCAAGCCCAATTTTACGGACCCTGGACGGCAACAGAGAAAATAGGACTTCCCCTGACTGTGACACAGACTGACCAAAAAATACTGGGAATTAAATTTGGCAAGGAAGGGGGAGGGGAAACCAACTGGGGAGACGTGGTAGGGAAAGTGAGACAAACTGGGCTTTTGGGGACTAAGACAACTGACTGTAGAGGGAAAGGTTTTAATCATAAAAGCTGTGATTTTACCTTTGCTTTTACTGATCAGCTCTGTTTTTATCCCCAAAAGACATGTGCTTTTAGAACTAGATCGAGCCATTTTTTATTTCCTTTGGGGCTCCAAGTGGGAGAGAGTGAGAAGAGATACTCTCAAAAAGGCAAAAGAAAAAGGTGGAAAAGCAATACCAGATCTGAAACTGTTTTTAGGCGCAAGATATATAGCATTGCACCTGGAAAATGCAGTGGGCTCATCCAGTACTCCCAAGACCAAAGCCTTGGTACGATACTGGATGGGCTCCTACTTAAGAAAACTAAAAATGATTCCAACAGATCTAACGATACCTGTGGCTTTTAACTTACCACCGGCATATATATTTATAAGGACTTTTTTAAAACATTTTAATTTAGAAAGACAAACATTAGACATTTTAAAAAATCATCGCTCTGTCATTTCTGTTGTGCAGGAGCGGGACCCAGTGAGCCCAGTGCGCGGGCTTGCTTTCGGCGAGCCCACATCGGTTTGGCGCAATGTGAACCATCCTGCTCTCCCAAACAGACTTCGGGACCTGTCATGGATGGTGGCCCACGAGATCCTCCCAGTCAGGTCTGTTATGCACTCCCGAGGAATGTCAGCGAACCCAACTTGCCCCCGACCGGGTTGTGGCGCACCAGAGTCGGTGAGGCACCTCCTCTGGGAGTGCAGTGCTGCCGTAGACCTGTGGGCGACAGCCGGCGACCTAAATTTCCCGGACTTGCCAGCAAGGGAGGTCCTAAATGAACAGCTTGTGCTGTACGGGGTGAGCCACCAGAAGTCAACCGACAAAGACTTCGGAAAGCAGTGGCTCGCCCTCGCCGCCATCAAAGACGCCATCTGGACCTCCCGCAACTTGCTGGTAAGGAGGCACAGACAGATCCCCCCCGTGGCTGTGATCCGAATGGCTGCAGCAACCCTCACAGCTGCAAGCGGCGGGCCAAGGACACAGCCACAAAGAAGAATCGTCTGTGCCCACCCGGAGGTGGCACCCGGAGCTTCACTGAAAAGGTCTCGGCAGCGGCAGCCTGACTCTCCGAGAGAAGAAGGAGGAGAAAGAGAAGAAGGATAAGGATCTGAGGGTACCCTGACAGTGTCCTGGAGATTAGCTGTCTGGGAGAGTGGGATGTAGAGACTATTGATAAGGACTCACTGCGCTCCTGTACAACAGAAGACATTGAAGCTTCTTTTTTATGATATTTTAAAATGTTTTGTACAAATTTTACACATTTTACTGCCCACAGCACTAGTTTTTAACAAAAACAAAAAGTTAATTGAACACTTTTATATTAAATGTGGTGTGTATTTTACCTTTTTTTTTTAAAGGGCAGTTTTCAAAAAATAATGAAATGTGGTGAAATTTTGTATTAGTGACAATAAACAGTTTCAAAAAAAAAAAAAAAAAAATCTGTTCTTATCAGTTTAATATCTGATACGTCCCCCAACAGGGGACTAAATATTAAATTGCTTTTTGGAACAGGGAGCTGCGATTGGGGCTTGCGCCATCCGCTCCACGCATCGACCTGGTATTGCAGCGCTTCCAGGAACGGTGCACTTCTCCTTCTTGTGTAAACAGCAACAGCAGACTCTGGCAGGGTGCATCTGGTGGATGATGCTGAAAGAAATGCACTGAACGTGCTCACGTTTGGTGCCCCCTGAGCAGTAATTCTGCAGAGGAAATGGCTCGTGGTAGCGGGGCACTGTGTCTGCGCACTCCGTGGACCCCGTTTCCCTCGCAGCAGCCGGTCTCCAGAGGGTGTCAGCCACTTTTTGTCAGCCTTGCCTCCTGCAGTCTGCCACCGGCTCCTGATGCTCAGGTTTCGTGCGCGCTTCCCGGGGCCCTGTGAGTGTCGCATTGATCAACTGCTGGATGGAATCTGACACGATGATCTTGTCTGGTGGAGGCCTTCCAAGTTTCCTCCACAAACCAGTGGCATAAGGGGCTTTTCCGTCTTCCGTTTGGCTTCTCAGGGTCGGGTTTGGTGGCCCTTTGTGTGTTGGCTATGACAAAAAAAGGAAAAAAAAAAAAAAACCACGTGGGATAGCCACAGGCGGTCAGAGCCTGTAAATTGTGCGTCTGCCACCCTCGGTGAGTGAGTGACCCGGTATTTTCTGCTCTCTTGTTTGCGCTTCTGGCAGCTTCTGGCTCGGGTTCCAGTGGGCGAAGGGACTCAAAGTGCAGGAGCTGGCCTGTGCGGGTAGGTTTACCATGAACCACAATGTTGTGGCTTCCATCTTGGGTGTCGCTGCTTGCCTTCCTTGGACATAAAGATCCGAAGCAGTTGCCTCTGCGGCTGGGAAGGCCGCTGAGAGCGACAACAGCAATTTGAGCCGCTTCCGTAGAGCCTGTAAATTGTGCGTTCTCGTTTGCTATCTTCATTGAACCTCTTGCAGCTGCAATTCGACAACATGGAAATATTAAAGGGATCCAGACAACAAACGTTCATCATAAGATAAGCCTTTATGCTGATGATGTGTTACTCTTCCTAAAAAACTCACACTTCTCACTTCACCAAGCTATCACACTCATCAATAACTTTAGCACCTTCTCGGACTACTCTATTAACTGGTCTAAATCCATAGTATTGCCCATTAATTTCGTTTTCCAGAGCACCCCCTCTATACCACTGCGTTCAGGGAATATCAGGTATTTGGGCATCAACATTTCCTCCAATCTGTCAGACCTGATCAGCTTGAATTATACCCCACTGTTGAAATCGATTGAGGATGATCTTGAACGTTGGAGAACTTTGCCGATCTCTCTTATGGGCAGAGTATCCACTGTGAAAATGATGATATTACCAAGGATCAATTATCTGTTCTCTATGATCCCAACCAAACCATCTATAACTTGGTTTAAGTCATTAGATTCATATATAAATAAATTTCTTTGGAAAAATAAGCCAGCACGAATAAGCCTAAAAACATTACAAAAATCTAAAGAATGTGGGGGCTTAGAACTGCCAAATTTCTCCAATTACTTCCTGGCAAATAGGCTACAGTATATCTTAAAATGGATAAAACCTAACCCCTTGGATCAGTTATGGCTAGACATTGAACAATCATTTAGCCAAGAAATCCCCATCTTTAACTTACCTTTCATAAGCCAAATCCTTAGGAAACACAATTGTTTTAAAAGCATAAATATTAAAACCACTCTGACAGCTTGGTGGGAATTTTTAAAAATAACTAGGTCCTCGCTCAATCCTTGCCAGTACACTCCGATCTGGAATAACCCTGATATATTGCTTAAAAAAAAAACCTTGGATTTTACAACATGGCATGACAAAGGAATAAGTTGCTTGGAAAATATCATAAGGGGGGGAAAGTTTGTGTCATTCACTTACCTTGTTACACAGTATGGGTTAAGCCAGAATACATTTCTTGAATACTCACAAATTAAATCCATAATTAGAGCTAGGTTTCGTAACATATCTTGGGAAAGCTATCCCACCATTGACCAATTCTTAAACATAGCCGCTCCCCAAACATTATCCAAGTTGTACATTCTTTTGTCAAAGTGTGACAACACCGTTGGGGTTCCAGTCTCCAAATGGAACCTAGATTTATCTACAAGCTGTGACCCTGAGTTCTGGAAGCAAATATGCCTTAATTCGTTCCGTTTAATAAAAAATCCCAACCTACAGTTGGTTCAGTTCAAAACCATTCATAGAGTACACTACACAGGGCAGAGAATGTTTAAAATGGGTCTAACCGACTCCAACATCTGTGTATACTGCCCAGATCATGTAGTAGATGATTATTTACACTCCATGTGGGCATGTGCCCCCATTAGTAATTTCTGGCAAGCAGTGTGCGAAGACCTTTCTTTGGCACTTGGGACCTCTATTCCTTCCTCACCTGTATTATGCTTGTTGGGTGATCTTTCTACAGTCAACGTAGAAACAAATCACACACAACTCCTCATCACAGCGTTAAGCATTGCCAAGAAAACCATTCTTATCAATTGGAAATCCAAAAAAAAACTGAACATAGCCTTTTACAAAAATCTTCTGTTAGATCATATAGCAATTGAGAGAATGTCTGCTGAATCCAAAGAACAACTGTCAGAATTTCAATCTATATGGGCTCCAATAATTAATCTCTAAAATTAATCGCTTAATGTAATTCTCGAAGGGCTGAGTGTGCCTGTCTCTGCCCCTGGCGGTCTCGTTCCTCTGGCTTGGGGCATGGTCTTGGTCGCCGGGTTGCCCTGGCGTCTGGGGGGTGAGCGGGTGGGTGCTGTGTATCTCTGTCCCTTCCTGCTGGGCTGACCCCCTGGAGGTTCTGGTGGGGGTTGGTGGGGGGCTGTCCGGATTTGGGGATGGGGCGTGGGTGGGGTGGTGGTGGTCGTCCCGGGGGTGGTGCAGGCCGTCCCTCGGGGTGGTGGGTAGACGGGGAGCCACATCCTGTGGGTGGTGGGCGCCTGCTGCTGCTGGGGGGGCCTGTGTGCGTCCGGTGGCGCTGGTTCCTCCGAGGCCTCCCTCGCCCCTGGGGGTGGGCCGGGTTTGCCCTGGGTGCTCTGGCCTGGCTACTGTGTGGGACCGTGGGGTGTGGGCATGGGAGGCTTTGGCCCTGCCCTTGGTGTGGGCACGGGTGGTTATACCCCGCTGCCCTTGCAGAGCCTTCCCCCTTAGGTATGTATATGGCTATATATGTGTGTGTGTAGGTATGCATGTATATATTTATTATTATCATATCTAAAATAGTTAAAAGATCTAAATAAGAAAATATATTTATATATATATTTTATATATTTATATATATATATATTTATATATAAATTATTATATATTAAGTATCAATAGTTATTATACATCATTATTATACATACATAACTATCAATAAATATTATTATTATTACTATTATTATTACTATTATTGTTATTATTATTATTATTATTATTGTTATTATTATTATTATGATTACTATTATTATTATTACTATTATTGTTATTATTATTATTATTATTATTATTGTTATTATTATTATGATTACTATTATTATTATTGCTATTATTATTATTACTATTATTATTATGATTATTATTATTATTATTATTATCAATTACTTTACTTTATTTTTATTTTTCATTTATTATTTTTATTCTCAATTTTAATTTTTGTGTATGGTAGGTGTATGGCCCCGGGTGGGGCGCCTGGTAAGCTCATACGGGAGGGGGGGTCTCGTTTGTGCAGCTTGGGCTCTGGGTGGGGAGGTGCGGTGCTGGGGTGGGGCATTACCTGCTTCCCTCCCTTCGGTAGGAGGATGGCGGGGTTGTGGTGGATGTGGGGCGGGCGGGTGGGGGCGCTGGCTGTGGGTGCGTGGGTAGCGGGGCGGATAGCGGTGGGGGTGGTGCTCTGCGCGGCGTGGGCCGGGATTAGCGGGGGGCTTGCTTGGGGGGCGGGGTGGTGGGCTCTGGGTCGTGGGGGGGCCTCGACCAAGGGTTGGGGGGTGGGGCTGGCCGGTGGCTCACGGGCGGCCCCTGCTATTTGCCGGTGTCTGGTTGGCCCCTTCTGTCTCCGGTCTGGTGGCGGTCTTCCCGCCTCCGGGGTGTCCTACTTGGCGGGTCCGTGGGTGGATGGGAGATGTGGTGGAGACGGGTCGGCGCTGTGGTGGAGGGTGGGACTGGGGGGGCATTCACTTTTTGCGGCTGTTGGGGTGTCGTCTGCCTGGTGGGCTCTGCTGCCTGGTGTGTGTGTCTCTGTCCCGCCCTGGCACTCTTGGCTCACGAGCCCGGGGGGCGGGGTTGGGCTCTTCCCCATGCGGGTCCCGGTTCTCCTGCGGTCTCTGTGGTGTCACTCCCTGGGCTGCCATGGTGACGGATGTGTTGCCGGGGCGCGGTTCCTGCTGTTCTGGTGGTTGTAGGAGCTGCCTCGGGGCGTGTGGTTTGTCCGCGGCTCCTGGTGGTCCGGGGGTGGCGTAGCTGGCTCAATCTCTGGTGGGGCCCTCCGGGGGGGAGCTGGCAGGCCGGACTGGCCGCCACGATGGGCTGGGTGGGGCTTGTGGTTGGTCCTGTGGCCCAGGGCTTGCTCCCGGCGGCTGGCTTGCCCGGCTCGGTTAGCCGGTAGTGCGGGGTGGGCGTGTGTGGGGCCCCGATCCTCCCTGCTGCACTGCACCACCTCACATACATGTAGGACTTTGGGGGGTGGCCTGCAACTGGTTTTGCCGGGGGCGAAGGGTTTCCTTGCGGATGCCCTTTTGTCCTCGGCATTCCTCTGGCTGGTCACCCTTCAATTTTAACCGCACCTTAGACACTCAGTTCTGGGGGGGGGGGGTCTGGGCAGGCATGGGACCCACCATTGCTCAGCTTCCCTCCACACACACACACACATACACATACACCACACACATAGGTCAGCCATATGGGGCAGGCCAATTTTTAATTGCACTATCTACACAATACCATCTTCACACACACAGGTGTAGCGGGCTGGACCGGAGAGCCTACTGCCTACCCCCGCGATTGGCCCGCTGGCTGCTGGGGCTTGGCGGCTCGCTCGGGGTGCCCTGGGCTGCAGGATATTTTGGTCTGGTCTGCCTGGCCTTCCTGGGGGTCCCGCTGGCCCTCCCGGTGGATGGTGGGGTCCGTCGGTGGTCTTAACCCCTCGGCTCTGGTGCTTGGCCTCCCCGTGACTTGGAGCTATGGCTCTCCCTCACGGGGGTGAGCTGCCCGGCGGATGTCGGCCGGCGCAGTGGAGCGCCTCACCACTCGCCTGCTCGCCCCCTCCGCTTGTTCATGTGCGGGCCTCCTCCCCTTGCCCGCTCCTTTGTCTGCCACACTGCCGTAGCCCTGATGCCGTGGTCGAGGGGAGTCTGGGGGTGCTATGCCTTGGCGGTCCGTACCTCCCTGGGCTCGGGGCCTGGTTGTGGGTCTGGGACCCCTGGGTCCCCCGCTCTGTGATGCCCCGGACGCCCCACCCGGGGACGTCCACAGCATGTGTGTGTATTGAGTGGATGGGGTGTGCATGTGTCTGAGTTTATTTTATGTATTTATTGTTTTAAATACTTAGATAAATAATGATTAGTTTTATTATAATTATATATATATATATATATATATATGTATATATATATGTATATGTGTGGGTGTGTATGTGGGTATATGGCCATGTAGATATACGGGGGGGGGCTCTGCGGGGGTCTGGCGTAGGGCGTTCCATCTCAACCGCCCGGTCCTCCATGGGGCAGTGTGCCCGGGCCTCTTCTGTCCTGGCCGGGGCGGTCCTATGTCGGTGGTCGGGCCTGGGGTTACCTGGGGCGGGCCTGGTTCTGCTTCCTGGGGGTGTGTGGGGGGCGGGAGGCGGTGCCTCCGGCCGTGGACGGACTCCCTTCCGGCCGGCGGGGGCGCCCCTGTGCCCACGGGTGTGTGGCCTTCGATGCCCTTCTGCCCTAGTGGGGTATGGTCTCCCGCTGGTCTCGGGGGTGCGGCTCTCCTCCGGCCTGCTGGCGCCCTGTTGCCGGTTGGGATTGCTCCTCCATGGCCTCTTGCTGGTCTCTTCGGGGAGTTGCTTCGGGGGCGGGTCTTGGGGAGTCGGCCCTGGCTTTGCCCACACCCACGGGGCCGGAGGATCTCTGGCGGTGGGGGCTTGACCTGGCTGCGCGGGGCGGGGTTTGCTGGGCGGTAGAAGGCAGTCTCTCTCCTTTTGTCATTCTCAGTGACAATTACACATTCACACACTCGCATTCACATACACAACACACCTCCATATGGGCACTCACAGCACATGGGTGCTTCTCTATACAATCTACTATCTTATCCCTGATGTTTATATAGTATTGGTATGCTATTATTACAGTAATAATGATGTCAAGCAGTGAGATTTTAATTACTGTAACTTTATGGTTGCAATTGTGTTTACTATCATGGGACATGTCTTCATCGTTACTATTGCTACTGGTAAGTTGGACTGTTTCATTTCACTGATATCATCTCCAGTGTGACCCTTAGCCATCATTGACATTTAACTGTTCTGTTTGTCACTGTTGTTGTTTTGGGAATTCTTGTTGCTGCTGTTTTTGTCTCTCCCTCTACTGCCCCCCCCCCCCCCCCCGCCCCCGACCCCACCTTTCTCTTCTCTCTTCTTCTTTTCTGTTCTCAACAATACTATCTGCCCCAATGGCTGGACGGGACAAAAAAAAATAATAAAAAAAATAAATAAATAAAGACTGTACTCCCGAAGTTTCATCAGCATGTCAAGTGTCCAACGCGAGGAGCAAACACTCTTGATCATGTTTGCTCAAACATAAAGCACGGCTGCAGAGCATCACTAACTTCAGAGGACGTGATGTGATGTCAGGAGACCTGAGCATGTCTCTGGCAGAGAAGACAGGAACTCAACAGTTTCTTTGCCCGCTTTGAAACACCACAGCGATACTCATCTTCTCCAGCCCTGCCCCCAGCCCCTCCCGGCCCCACGACGGACCCCCCCATTAACTGTAGGAGAGCATGACGTGAGGCGTGTGCTTCAAGCAGTGGACCCCAGGAAGGCAGCTATGATGACCTGCTATTCAGGATGACCCATTGTGGTCCTTCCACAAGGGAGTTGCGAGCTGGAAGCTGTGAGCTGTTCAGGTGTCTTGACACCCCGAGTGCCCCCTAAATCGCACGTTGTCGGCAGGATTTGAACCTGCGCGGGGAATCCCCAATGGATTTCTAGTCCATCGCCTTAACCACAAATGCAAATGCAATGGAAAATGACGGTAGACGTTATTGCCATTCTTTCCTGGCAGACATAACATAAGCAAACGGCTTGTCCTTCGAGCCAGACTTGATATTGGGACCTCAGGATTCAAGCTTGAAACACTATAGTCATCCGCTCTTCCAACTGAGCTATCAAAGGTCTTGTTGTTTTAGGGCGAGTGAGTACGGCCGAGCGTTCAACGGCGTCTCATTGAGGTTGCAGGCTCAAACACGCTGTGGATGAGAATGCCACTTTTGACAGTGTTTTTGAGATAATCAAGTCTCAGGTGGTTAGGTGTGACTTTTCTGATCGAATTCAGAGGTCATGTGTTGGTCCCGAAAAGGGTCTTTGCACTTTTTTCAACACGACCACCGATGAAAGGTATAAAAACAGCCCTGTTGCATTGGCCGGGAATCGGACCCGGGAATCGGACCCGGGCCTCCCGCTTGGCAAGTGAGAATTCTACCACTGAACCACCAATGCCACGTGGGGACACACTGTAAGAGAAAAAAAATCATACAAGGGAGGGAATCCAAAGTCCAACACGTGTGAATTGAGAGGTTGTGGTTGGAGCGGGCAGTGCAAGCAGCTGGGGAATATCCCTGGTGGAGGAAGAGCGTTGGCGTGCTGGGCGAACTGGACAGCGGGAAATCGTGTATAGGACTCCCACAGTACAGGCACAGGCACAGCCACAGGCATAGGCGGTGACTCCTCTCCGCTGACGAAAGGCGACTGGCTCCCAGTTGCATGGGGACGACACTCCCGACGTCGTAAGACGGCGCTCCGCTGCTGGAGCAGGGAGGGAGGAGTGGTGCCGGAAGAGCCCCAGGAGGTGGGATTTGGAGCCGACCTGTGGGTTGGAGAGGCTCCGCCCTCCGCTGTGCGCTGCGCTCCCGCAGCCGGTTGTCGAGTCGAATGGATAGCGACAGAGAGCAGCTGGAATGACAAGGTGCTGCGGAGCGCATATCGGGCGAGCCTCAGCCAACAAGTGCAAGATGAGCTGGCCGCTCGGGATGAGACCCAGACGCTGAGGCTCGCCCGATACGCAATTCGTAGCACCTTGTCATTCCAGCAGCTCTCTGCCGTTATCCCGGTTAGCTCAGTTGGTCAGCGTGTGGTGCTAATAATGCCAAGGTCATGGGTTCAACCCCCCGTACTGGCCACTCTTCTTCATGTGCTCCAGGAACAACAAAACGGCGACAACCCACTGGCCCCCATATCCAACATCACACCACCCACCCACCTGTGAAACACCCTCGACAAGGCCGCTGAAAGACCGGGGAGAGGTAAAGAAAACAGCATGTCAAAGCAGAGTGGCAACAAACCTCTTGGCCACCGAGACTGCAAGAAGCAGATCAATGGGGACAGTGGACCCCATTATCCTCTACCCAAAATTTAGACCACCAGTGTAGAGAATGCAGACCGTGAAAGAACAACAAAAGCCCCCGTCGACAACACCCCGGCCCTCATAACCAACAGTACTCCACCACAAGGTAAACAGCATGGCAGCAACAAATGCCCAACCAAAGCGTCACAGAAAAAAACCCATTGGATTTCAAGTCCAACGCCTTAACCTCTCGGCCACCGTGACTGCTTGGAAAAGACCAATGGGGGCAGGTGACCCCATTGTCCTAGAACCACAATGTTGCTGATGTCAAGGATCAGCTGGCAACATGTGCATGGGAGGAAGACACGTGGTTTGTGTGAGGGGCTACACAAGTCTTTCCACGGCTAGTTAAAAGCCAGGCACCTCACATCGTTTCCATAAAGTACCAAGGGACAACAAAGCAGGGAAGATAAGGGATAGGGAGGACAGGGGAAAGATGCGACCGCCTTTGTTCAGAGCCAGAGAAGAAGCTCTCCTCTCTGCAAGGTCAAGCACAGTATGCCAGAAGATTTCAGTTTGTGAGTTGTCCTCATTCTACAAAGGCCTGGATAGCTCAGTTGGTCCTCCTTCTGTGGTCAAGTACACTATGCCAGAAGATTTCTGCTCCTTCATCCTCAACACCGAGAAGGCCAAGGAGATGACCGTGCACACAAGGAATAACTTGTTGAAGTAAATCGTTTCGACCAAGCACCTTTGCGATGTTCCAGGACTGTGGGTAAACGCCATTCTCAATAATTAAATTGAAGATACAGTGCGAGACAGGCACTTTGACCAGCTTAGCCACAGTGCCAGCTGTGCATCTGGCACCAACACAAAAACAGTTCGCCAATGGGGAAAAATGTTCATACAAGGGAGGGAGTCCAAAGTCCAACACGTGTGAATTGAGAGTCCCTGGGTGGGCTCAAACCACCAACCTCTCAGTTAACAGCCAAACGCGCTGACCAATTGCGTGACAGAGACTACAACAGCACACAAGGAATAACTTGTTTAAGTAAACCTTTTCGACCTAGCACCTTTGCGATCTTCCAGGACTGTGGGTAAACACAATTCACAATAATTAAATTGAAGATATGAGTTTCTCACGGAAACAAGGAGCGAGAGGTTCAGTCATCACTGGGAACTTTGGAAGTGTAGTCACTTTAAGTCAGGTCTGCTTTGGTGAACTTCAGAGGCATCATGACCAGTCTGCATCAAAACATTATCTGAAATCCTGTGGCAGGTTTCTGGCATTGATTCTTAATTCAGTTGCCATCCCTGATAGATGGTAATGGTAATGGTAATCATGCCCGTGTGGCAGGCGAGTGTCTTTGCTTGTCTGACGTCTGTGTCGCATCCTGATTGGCTGGCAGCAAATGTCTGAGAATTCTACCACTGAACCACCAATGCCACGTGGGGACACACTGTAAGAGAAAAAAAATTAAACTGTCAAGTGGATGAGCCTCTGCAAAGTAGCGCTGAATGACACAATGATCACAATGTCATACTCTTTGGATTCAAGCACCTTCTGGCGTAATGGGATCCACAACAATCATGTCAGCTGTGGATGCAACGTCAATTCGTTCTTGAAGGGCAAGTGACAAAAAGAAGGACATGGTTCACAAATCAGCTGCCAAAGTTTCACTGACCAAGCACCCAGGCACTGCTGGGATTTGAACCCAGGATCACATGTTTACTAGACAGGCACTTTGACCAGCTTAGCCACAGTGCCAGCTGTGCATCCGGCACCAACACAAAAACAGTTCGTCAATGGGGAAAAATGGTCATACAAGGGACGGAGTCCAAAGTCCAACACATGTGTGAATTGAGAGTCCCTGTCAGTTTCAAACTCCTGGGACACTTGTAAAAACACTTAAATACAGAAGAGACAGACAACAATATTCAAAGTTACTCGCAGCGAGGAGAGTGAAACAACATACCCAGTGACATGCCGGTCCACCCTGAGTATGCCATTCATGCTCCTCTCTTTTTATTTTCTTTAGGAGGTCCCTAATACATGGTCGTGCAACTCTAAGTGGAGGGGGAAGCAAGCAGTTGCACAAGCTGTACTTGTTGTCTATGTGTGTGTGTGTATGTGAGAATAATTACTTTTTGTGCATGTGTTCTTATCTTGGCACATTTTGCACGATGAAACTTCTTCAAGGTTGCTGCTGGCATTCCCAGGCACCTGCAAGATTTGCCCCTCTTTTGCTGGGGCTTGGCGGAGAATCATCTCTGCCCTCTTTGCCGGAGTCCTGGATCACTGCAACACATCCTCAGCTGCTGCCCAAGGGCACTGGGGGACGGGCGCTACCGCTGGCGCCATGACCAAGTACTGCGGGTCATTGCAGAGGCCATCAGCACAGGAATCTCCACCAGTAAATACCATCAACCAACAAGGCAGTCCATTGTCTTTGTTAGGGCTGGGGAGAAGCCGAAGCAGTGCCGGAGTCAAGCAGGGGGGCTGCTGGCAACAGCCCGAGACTGGCAGCTGAAAGTCGACCTAGGGAGACAGCTCAAATTCCCAGAGAACATCGCAGTGACCACTCTCAGGCCAGACATGGTCCTGGTGTCAGAAACAACTCGGCAAGTGGTCCTGCTGGAGTTGACTGTTCCCTGGGAAGACCGGATGGAGGAGGCCTTTGAGAGGAAGAGGGCCAAGTATGAGGAGCTGGCAGACGAATGCCGAAGCAGAGGATGGAGGACCCGATGCAACCCCATCGAGGTCGGGTGCAGAGATCTTGTAGGCCAGTCTCTCATTAGAGCACTCAAGATGCTGGGAGTGAAGGGTCAGCATAACAAAAGAGCCATCAAGAACATCACTGACGCAGCAGAAAAGGCGTCCAGATGGCTGTGGATCAAGCGGTCAGCTAAGAAAATGCAAAACATCTATTTATTTTCAAATGTATTGAGGATTATTTGTACGTACAATGTATGTTGATGTACCTTACATAACCAAATGAGCCAATATTGCAAAACACACATAATTAACAATTAACATTTTTTGTAATTACCTCCACATTACTCCACATTTCCCTTCTTTGGTACTGCGATGGTAGAATGGCATATGAGGCAAACGCACTTCGAAAAAGACATTGTGAAAAAAAAGTCCACCTCCCATTCCGTATGGAAGTGATATGTTTTTGCCTTTTTACTTGGTCCAGCTCCTTCACTCATTTTAGTGACCATAAACTTTAGCGAGGGCTTGAAATCTGACGCAATTCGCCGACTAGCTTAGCACTTTGCATCGCTGTTTACGCATGAGCGGTGACCTAAAGGTCAAAATTCAGTTGTCATCTGACTGGTTGTCCTGTATGTCAATCAAGTAACGGGGATGGATGATAGGCTGACATCGTAAGTTCTGCTGCACTTAGAGACGTTGTTTGATTTGATTGGTCGCCCGAAGGGCAACATTCAGTTGTCATCTGAATGGCTGCCCTGTATATCAATCAAGTGACGGCATTGATGCGAGGATGATATTTTTTTAATGTCACGTCGCGATCGACCCGCGATCGACCGGTAGATCGCGATCGACTTAATGAGCACCCCTGGTCTAAGCAAACGGATATAAGGGTGATAACTTAACACTATAATAATTGAATTTACATTTTATTCTAACATTTCCCTCCTGTTTATCCCACATTTATCTGTTTGCAGTCCCTCCTAGGCTCTCCTCTCGGTTTTCACCTAGCAGGTCATCTATGTCAGAAATTGTGCTTACACCTGAACGGAAGTGTTCTCGTCGTCTGACTCAAAGCACTTGTCTTGGTCAGGAAACAAGTCAGGGGCATGTCCATGATGGCTATCTGAGTCGTCACTGTCATCGCTGCCACCTGCCACCAGTAGGGGGTACATTTCATTTACCTTGTTGTCATTGGTGCCATGGCTAAATTCACAGTCCATGTGATTCTAACCTTCAAGATAGGGATACAACATCCACATAAGGCACACAAAAGAAGGGCAACAGCAAGTGCAATAAGCACGGACATCACATAAGGAGACCATTGTCCCCAAAGTTTTCTCCAGTCACCAAACACCTCAGTGTCAACACCAGTGTTCCTTCATCTTGGTGTTTCGCGCCTTCAAACCAGAAATCGCACGCAACAGCATTCCTTTGGAATCTGTATTGTTGGGGATGGACATGCAACATTGGTCGCCAAGCATGGCGCACACTCTTTGCTGATGTGCCAGCAGTCCATCCAAGGCGATGCGATTCTGGAAGGCCATGAGTGACGTGGCATGGAGTTGTTCTCCAATTGCTGTGAGTCCGGCCTCGGTG
Organism: Doryrhamphus excisus; assembly: GCF_030265055.1. NCBI lineage: Eukaryota > Metazoa > Chordata > Actinopteri > Syngnathiformes > Syngnathidae > Doryrhamphus > Doryrhamphus excisus. Next base: position 27,711,937 of record NC_080469.1, on the reverse strand, counting down.
TAGTTCCCAAGCTTTTGTATGTTATAGTGGATGTAGTTAATCCTATCCGCATTTTTGTTAACTGTTATCCATGGGATAATACTTTCCAAACCTGATGCAATCTGATTTACTAGTTTGTATTCGTCTGGTACCCCTCGTGGCACGCTGATGGCATCGATGTCGGTGGGATTGTCTTGCATCATCCAGTCGGGGGCTGGAACTTCTCTCTTCCTTTGGAAGTAGTTTGGGATGTGATGTTTATCTGCTTCAATGATAGCATTTAGTAACATGTCAACATTCATAGGGTAAATAGATACTGGAATCAGTAATGTCACTACTGCACATGTTCCGGTCATGTTATAAACGATGTCATAGAGGTATTTGTCCTCGCACCACTATCACACGTCTGCTCTAAAGTACTAAGTTGATGGGTGTGTGTTTCCTCCTTCTGTGTTGTAGGTATCTTAATTTTTTTTACATGTCTACAATATTTGAACTCAACGTGACCTACATTTTTTTGCGGTTCCTTTTAGCTGTACACAGGTGAAATTTGCTCGGGCTACTTTAGTAGAGAATGGTGGGGGCCTTTTTGTCTCATTGACTACTGGGAATATAGTGTTTATATCATATAAACATTCTCGACAAAAACATTCTAATATTCTGAACATTGTCACAATCCGCATCGTCTCCTGTGACAGTTTTTGTTTTCACGTTGTTTGCCTTAGTTCCTGCTTTCATGCTTTTATTTTGTTGTTCTTCCTGTGTTGGTCTGTCCTGCGTTTCGTCACTTTTACTTTCCCGTTCTACGCGCACCTGTTGCCAATTTGATTCTTGTATTTAGTTCAGCCGGGTGCGTCTAGTTTTTGTTGGTTCATTGCATGTTTTACTACGTGTCTTATGCCAGTGCTGCATTCGCCGAACTTTAAAAATAAAGCTAAGCTTTTTCCTGCACCATTCTCCTCATCTCCGCAACCTGGGGTCGCATCGCAACACCCGCATGACGAACCGTGACAGAATGAACCAACCAAACGACGACCTCGAGGAGATGGACTTCTGGACTTTGCAGGTTTTCAAGGCAATGGAGGAGAAGTGCGCACAGTTCACTCCGGAGGAGCTGGAGGACATGGTGTGGGGGCCGGACGGCACGCTGATACCCATGGCGTGGGTGCACCGCGGACACGGCGCTGACACACCAGCCCGGCGACGACGCCAACGCGCGTCTCGGCCGGCTCCAGCAAGGCTTCAGCGGGCGAAGCCGTTTCCTCCCAACGCGCCAAGCCGGGGCGCACCCCCCCGCTCACGGTGCTTTGGAGTGCCAGCCTGCGACCAAGCGCAAAGAGGCTCCCACTCCATGCAAGCACGTCAATCTCCCGCCGCCCTCTTCCGGATTCCCGTTGCCTCCGGTGCAACACGAAGAGGAGTACGGCACACTTCCCCCCCCGTGCCCGAACCACGCAGCCCAAGGGGTTCCCAAACCCCGGCTCTCGTGCCAAGCTGCGTGGCGCCACAGATTCCCCCAGTGCCCAAGCCACGCAGCTTCAAGGTTTCCCAAAACCCGGCTCCCGTGCCAAGCTGCGTGACTCCCCGGATTCCTCCTGTCCCAAAGCCACGCAGCCTCAAGGGTTCCCAAACCCCGGCTCCCGTGCCAAGCTGTGTGACGGCCCAGATCCCTCCTGTCCCAAAGCCGCGCAGCCTCAAGGTTCCCCAAAGCCCGGCTCCCGTGTCAAGCTTTGTGACTCCCCGGATTCCCCCTGTGCCCAAGCCGCGCAGCCCCAAGCCCCAGCATTCCCTGGCTCCCGTGTCCAGCGGCTTGATGCTCCAGACCCCCCCAGTGCCCAAACCCCGCCTGCGGTCTTTTTTAGACCTGGTCCGGGCAGCAGAGCAGGCGGAACTCAAGACCCTCCTCCAGTTCCCCCTCCTCCCGTCCCTGGTTCCTCGTCCAGCGGCATACGGCGTCTGGAATCCGCCTTCGGAAGGGGGGGCTAGTACGACCAGCCGTGCGTTGGAGGACACACGTCACACCTCGTCTGTGGAGTGTGGGGATGATGCCCTCTGCTGGTCGCCCAAGGAGGAACAGCCCGCCGGACCGCCAGCGCAACCGGTTCTTCCAGCTAACCGGGATGTGCTGCCCGGTACGTTTCCTCCGGACCAAGACTCACATTCCTCTTCCTCTTTTCCACAGTCCAGCCAAGACAGCGGGACTGCCCCTCCTCCTCCGGCGTCACCGATCCCACGGCAGGACGCCACGCCTCCTCCTCTTCCGGCGCCACCGATACCACGGCAGGACGCCACGCCTCCTCCTCTTCCGGCGTCACCGAGACCACGGCAGGACGCCGCGCCTCCTCCTCTTCCGGCGTCACCGAGACCACGGCAGGACGCCACGCCGCCTCCTCCGGCGCAACCTCTTTCACGGCGGGCTGGCCTCCCCTGCCAGGCCCACCACCCTGGCCGCCCCCCAGAGGGGTCCATCCAGGGCTTCCGCTGGGCCTGCCGTCATGGGCGTCCTCCAGAGGAGCCCGGTCCCCTTCGGGCTGCTCACCCTTCAGGCCGCCCTCCTGCGTGGCCCTGCCGCCCTGGCCGACCTCCGGAGAGGTCCGGCCAGCAGCCCACCTCCAGTCCTCCCACCTCCCTTCCCTTTTCGTTTGCGGACATTTTAGGACGTCTGGGATCCGTCCTTGAGGGGGGGGTACTGTCACAATCCGCATCGTCTCCTGTGACAGTTTTTGTTTTCACGTTGTTTGCCTTAGTTCCTGCTTTCATGCTTTTATTTTGTTGTTCTTCCTGTGTTGGTCTGTCCTGCCTTTCGTCACTTTTACTTTCCCGTTCTACGCGCACCTGTTGCCAATTTGATTCTTGTATTTAGTTCAGCCGGGTGCGTCTAGTTTTTGTTGGTTCATTGCATGTTTTACTACGTGTCTTATGCCAGTGCTGCATTTGCCGAACTTTAAAAATAAAGCTAAGCTTTTTCCTGCACCATTCTCCTCATCTCCGCAACCTGGGGTCGCATCGCAACACCCGCATGACGAACCGTGACAAACATGATGGTGACAGTGTGGACATTTTTGTCATTACTTCAGGGACTCAAGTAGCATTGATCAGTGCTGGTACAATCTGGAGAAGTGGGGTCATGGTCATACATGCAACACAACTAATATTTTTAACATAGTTTGCTGCACTTTTTGCTGCTTGTTCAATGTTTAAAACCCAGTTGTTAAAAGTTCCTGAAAAACCTGTAGCTACTAACATTTAAAAATCTACTGATGCATCTGTTTTCATGATGGTGATGCCTTCCATTTTTACTATTGGATTCATTACAATAATCATATAGAAATAAACATTTAGTAATTATTATATTATTTATAGCTTAACCCGACTACAATAGTTATTGGTAAGCCGGGGGACATTTTGGTTACTGTTTCATTTTTGTGCCATTCTGCTACAGTGCCCTCAAAACCAGGATGCATTGTTGGGTTTTCTGGCCAAGGGTATGTGCTATAACCTTCACTGCTCAGCACGATGCCCCAGAGTCTAGGACTCTGAAGTCCCCTGCGTCACAGACGGGTCTTTACCTTCCTTGTCAGACTCCCGAACAATGACTAGTTTACAATGCGATTGATGTACCTCTTTTTGCAATTTCAATGTCGTCAATGTCGTTAACAATACTTGATAAGGTCCTTCCCACTTGGAAGAGTGTCAGTGTTTTCTTTTTACACTTATAAAACAATAAAGTCCATGTGTATTACTTGAAATAAATATTGTGGTTTTTGAAATTGGCCACACCGAGGTCGCAAGCTGCCCTGGGCATTGTGTTTTGCACACGTTAAACACGCTCTACAAATTTTTTGGAATAAGAATTAAATTCATACATAGTAAAGTGGGTGTTAATAGTGTGGCACATCCCTCCTGTTGAGACATGTGTAAAACCATGGCTCAAAATAGCGTCCCACTTATGCAAATTTTTTGGCAAGATTGTTTTATTATCTGTCGACATATTAACATTTTTGTCCAGGGTTGCTTTATTCCTAAGACAGTGGTCAATTTACTGCTTTGGACTCTGTTGTTGCATGTCTGCCAGAATCTCAAAGTCTACTTGTAATTTTTTAGTGTTAAGATGGTTCAGTTCCTTTAGTGCTGCTTGTTTTATCATTTTATTAGCGAACACATTTCCTAAGGATATCGGATCAGTATTATTTGTAATATGTGTCATGCATTTACATACAGCAATTAGTTTTGGTAATTGCACTGCTTCTAGTAATGCTGTTAGTAATCCGTCATGAGTTACTGGTTTTCCCGTTGATGTTATCATACCTCTGTTTTGCCAATATTGTGCAAAGGTATGTACTGTTCAATATACATATTGGCTATCAGTATAAATTGTCACCTTTTGACCTTTCATTAATTTGCATGCTTCTGTAAGCGCTACTAATTCTGCTGCTTGCACAGAATAAGAGGATGGTAAATGTTCTGCTTTCAACACCATATCTTGTGTAACAACTGCATAGCCTGTTATTGTTTGTCCAAAATTATTTTTCTTCAAGGAACCATCTTCAAAATCTCCTCTTTTTGTTAGTGCCTGACCTAATATGTCTGGTCTACACTTTGTAGTTTGTGTTGTTAGTTCATAACAATCATGTGGTTGGCCTTCCTCAGGGAGTGGTAGAAGGGTAGCTAGGTTGAGCGTGGTGCATCGCTCAAGTGTTAAATGTGGTTGGGACAAAAGTGTTGCCATGCAAGACAGATGTCCAGCAGGAGACAAAAATGTCACGTTAGTCTGTAATAGCAGGGTGGAAACTGCATGAGGTACTTTCAGTACGAGTAGATGGAATAATACAATGGTTGCACTTGTTTCCACGGCTATAGATGCTGCTATTACAGCCCGCACACAAGGTTATGTAAAGACCTTTACAATCTACTGTTTGTATAAATGTTTTGCTGTAATCAGGTAGTGCTAGAATCATACTTCCTACCAGTATATATATATATATATATATATATTTTTTTTTTTTTTTTAAGCACAGAATGCTTTTTCTGCCTCATTCCACTATAAGGGTGCTGTCATTTTTAAGTCTGTTTTATATGTTATGTTTGTTAATGGTGACACTATTTGTGCATAGTTTGGAATCCAACATCTACAATAATTAGTGAGTCCTAAAAAGGACATCATTTGTTTTTTCGTTTGTAGTTTAGCTGCATTTAAGATTGCTTGTTTTCTGTCTGTTAGAATGGTTCGCCCTTGTCCTGTCAACTGATGCCCTAATTACTTCACTGATTGCTTACAAAATTGTCTTTACTCACTTTATGACCTTCTTTTGCTAAATGGTGTAATAAGGCTATTGTGTCTTCTTCACATGACTTCCTATCTTGTGACGCTAGTAGGATGTCATCTACATATAATAATATCTGGCTTTCATTTGGGGGTTCAAACGTGGACATACTGGCCATCATTGCTTGTGAATAAATTGTCGGGCTTTCACAATATCCTTGTGGTAAGCGTGTGTACGTAATATATATATATATATATATATATATATATATATATATATATATATATATATATATATATATATATATATATATATATATATATATATATATATATATATATATATATATATATTTTTTTTTTTTTTTTTTGCAAACGTAAATGTGAACCTGAACTTTCTTTCTCTATTTGAATGGAGAAGAATGCATTACTGATGTCTACTATGGTGAACCATGTGACATCTGTTGGTAAAGAATTTAACAATGTGTGTGGGTCAGGCACACAAGGTGCTCTTGCCACCACAGTTTGATTTACAACTTGTCCTGTATCATTCTCCATCCCACAGAGAGTGACACTTTTTCTCACTGGGAAAATAGGGATGTTACATGGTGGGTTATCGCATTCTACTAAGACTTTAGCTTTTAACAAATCTTCTATTGCTGGTTTTATTCCTTCATATGCATTTAGTTTTATTAGGTGTACTTGTAATTATACTACTGGTTCATCATTTGGTTCTGGTTGTATTTGTTAAGACAAGCCTAGTCATGCTGAATATAGCTTTTGGTTCCTTTTTGACTTGTGGTTTTCCACTTTTATTTCCCATCTTGGGAATAATTTAGTCCCTGTTGTGATGATCTTCCTAGGGAAAACTAACAACAGGGTTGTTTGTCAGTGAGAGAGTAATGAACTTTTCTTTGAGGTAATTCTCAAGCTTCTACCCCGGTGAGGGCGGAGAATTCTTGCCTCTGCTTCCTCAAAGACTTACTCTTTTTCTCACCCATTAATATGAAGACCTGTCTAGTGACAAAATCTCCCATTCACACACTCATCCGTACTTTGAAAACGTTTTCGCGTTCAAACCCCGAAAAGGTCTTTAACCGCGGAGGCTCTCCTTTCCTAGCCTAGCATGACCGTCAACTCCGTCTTTGCACAAAGAACTGCTAACTCGGTCTTACTGCGAGAGACCGCCAACTCCGCCTCATTACAAAGGACCGCCAACTCCGTCTTTTACAAAGGAAAGCCCGTCAAAATGGCTCCTTCCTCTTGCACAAGACTGCCAAGTCCGCCCTATTGCAAAAGACTGCCAAGTCCGCCTTATCACAAAAGACCGCCAGCTCGTCTTCCTACAGAAGACTGCCGAGTCCGTCTCTTTGCTTGCCAGCGAATAGTATACACAAGGCTTTAGCACCGGGTGACAAACCTTATTGACCCGAGGGACGCACTCAGTTCTAGAGGTCAAGAACCCTTCTGGCCTCCCTGCATTGGTTGCCTGTTCGCTTTAGGATTCAATCTGAGATTTTATTGTTTCCTATTCGACCTTTTAGTTTTGGATTAAATTCAATTTGTACCTTCATTTATTGTATTTTATTTTTACCTTTTATTTTACTAGCCTGTCCAGCACTTTAGAAACTCTGTTTATAAAATGTGCTATATCAATAAAGTGGATTGGATTAATGGGCTGCATGTGGCCGCCAGGTCTCAGTTTGCCCACCCCTGCTTTAACACAAAGGGACAACGCCCTTTCACTCACACTCTGATCAAAATTGTCTTACTGCTTGTTGTCTTCTCTTCCGTCGGTATCCCGTCAACCTTCAGCTTCCAGTTGTTGAGCTGAGAAGACAGCCCATCAAAGGGTTTTGTCTGCCGTGGCCACGGTCTTTCTGTCTCGTCCGCTCCACAACTGGACTCCTCAGGTGTCTTGGGATCCAGCTCGAAGGACCAAGTAAAGGTCAGGTTCAAAGTCCTGTGACACTTGTAAAAACACTTAAATACAAAAGAGACAGACAACAATATTCAAAGTTTACCCAGTGACATGCCGCTCCACTGTGAGTATGCCATTCATGCTCCTCTCTTTTTATTTTCTTTAGGAGGTCCCTAATACATGGTCGTGCAACTCTAAGGGGAGGGGGAAGCAAGCAGTTGCACAAGCTGTACTTGTTGTCTATGTGTGTGTGTGTGTATGTGATAATAATTACTTTTTGTGCATGTGTTCTTATCTTGGCCCATTTTGCATGATGAAACTTCTTCAAGGTTGCTGCTGGCATTCCCAGGCACCTGCAAGATTAGTGGTGTTGGGAGTAGCTGGTCAGCGTCTGGGAATGCTGCTTCAAAAGACTCAAGACTATTGTCTATTGTGTCACGATGTGGGCGTCACCCCCTCGTGACAGCTCTCTTAGTTTCCTTCTTTCCTTCTGTTCCAGTTTCCATGCCCTTATTTTGGTATCCACTTCCTTTGTCGTTCTCTTCCGTTTTCCTTACCCCTGCTCGTTTCACACACCTGCTTCTAATTTCATTATCCCTATTTAGTTCAGGTGCGTGCTCTTTCAGTTGTGGCCTCATTCTGTCACGATCGCGCTTGGCGGTGTGTGCTCCAGGAACAACAACTTACCGGCCCCCATAACCGACATCACACCACCCACCCTCGACAAGGCCGGGGAAAGGTAAAGAAAACAACATGTCAAAGCAGAGCGGCAACAAACCTCTTGGTCACCAAGACTCAAGGAGCAGATCAATGGGGGCAGTGGACCCCATTATCCTCTTCAGACCACGAGTGCAGAGAATGTGGACCGTGAAGAAACAACAAAAGCCCCCGTTGACAACAATTAACAGTACACCACCACAAGGAAAACAGCATGGCGGCGACAAAAGCCCAAAACCCCCCAGGCCCCATAACCAACAGCGCACAACCCAGTCAACTGCGAAACACCCCCATCAAGGCTGCCAACCTACCGGGGAAAGGTAAAGAAAACAGCATGGCAAAGCAGAGCAGCGGCAAACCTCTCACCCACCGTGACTGCATGAGGGCAGATGACCCCATTGTCCGAGAACCAAAATTTCGACCACAAGCACAGAGAATGCGGTCTGTTAAGGATGAGTTAGTTGATTTGAGCTGGAAACATTTGATGCAATGGTGTCCTGTGGTTGGTTAGTTCAGTTGGTCAGAGCGTGGTGCTAATAACGCCAAGGTCACGGGTTCAACCCCTGTACTGACCATCCATCTTTATGTGCTCCAGGAACAACAAAAGCCCACGGCGACAACCCACTGGTCTCCATAACCAACATCACCCCACCCACCTGTGAAACACCCTCGACAAGACTGCCGAAAGACCGGGGAAAGGTAAAGAAAACAGCACGTCAAAGCAGAGCGGCAACAAACCTCTTGGTCTAAGTTCAAGTCTTGGTGGAACCAAGGGATTGTCCTGTTGCCCTTGTATTTTGAGGGCAAAAAGGAGGCGTTTGCAAGTGGACCTGAGACCCTGTCACTGGTCACCTGAACAGGGACTTGAATCCGGGACACTCAGATCAAAAATCTAACCTTCAGGTGACTGGCTCAACCTTTGCTGATATTTGGCTTGTCCATGTGGGCAGTTTAAGACCTCATTCGATCTTGGAGGTGTCAATTTCGGGACCTGCCTCTTTCATTCCACTTCTTCTTCCTCCTCCAGTCATCCCCACCCACCGCGGCTGAAGCAGTGGCAATACAGCCTGGACAACAGTGTCAGTGTGAGCCCATAGAGGGTTACCTGAATCCCTCTTTGACAGAGCCCCTCTTGAAATTGATTTTTTTTTTTTTGGTCCGTCCAGCCATTGGGGCAGATAGTATTGTTGATCTAAATGCCCTTACATGCTAAACAGATTTGCTCTGTGTCAGGAAAGGTGTTGGCTACAACTTTCCTGTACCATGAAATTTTATTTGCCGTTATTTGATGTTTTTGTTATGCGCATTTGGAGCGACCGGACCGGAGCAAGAAGAAACACAGAAAAGAAGAAGAGAAGGTGGGGTTGGGGGGGGGGGCAGTAGAGAGAGAGACAAAAACAGCAGCAACAAGAATTCCCATAACAACAACAGTGACAAACAGAACAGTTAAATGTCAATGATGGCTAAGGGTCACAATAGAGATGATATCAGTGAAGTGAAACAGTCCAACTTACCAGCAGCAATAGTAACAATGAAGACATGAACCATGATAGTGAACACAATTACAGCCATACAGTTACAGTAATTAAAATCTCACTGCTTGACATCATTTTTACTGTAATAATAGCATACCAATAGCATATAGACATCAGGGATAAGATGGTAGATTGTGTAGAGAAGCACCCATGTGCTGTGAGTGTCCATATGGAGGTGTGTACTTCTGTGTATATATTCATATATGTGTGCGTAAGCGTGCTTGTGTATGTGAATGCGAGTGTGTGAATGTGTAATTGTCACTGAGAATGACAAAAGGAGAGAGACTGCCTTCTACCACCCAGCAAACCCCGCCCCGCGCAGCCAGGTCAAGCCCCCACCACCAGAGATCCTCCGGCCCCGTGGGTGTGGGCAAAGCCAGGGCCGACTCCCCAAGACCCGCCCCCGAAGCATCTCCCTGAAGAGACCAGCAAGAGGCCATGGAGGAGCAATCCCAACCGGCAACAGGGCGCCAGCAGGCCGGAGGAGAGCTGCACCCCCGAGACCAGCGGGAGACCATACCCCACTAGGGCAGAAGGGCATCGAGGGCCACACACCGGTGGGCACAGGGGCACCCTCGCCAACCGGGAGGGAGCCCATCCACGGCCGGAGGCGCCGCCCCCCACACACCCCCAGGAAGCAGAACCCGGCCCGCCCCAGGTAACCCCAGGCCTGACTACCGAAACAGGACCGCCCCGGCCAGGACAGAAGAGGCCCGGGCACACTGCCCCATGGAGGACCGGGCGGTAGAGATGGAACGCCCTGCGCCAGACCCCCACAGAGCCCCCCCGTATATCTATATAGCCATATACACACACGCACACCCACACATATATATATAATTATAATAAAACTAATCATTATTTATCTAAGTATTTAAAACAATAAATACATAAAATAATCTCAGACACACACAAGCACACACTGTGGACGTCCCCGGGTTGGGCGTCCGGGGCATCACAGGGCGGGGGACCCAGGGGTCCCAGACCCACAACCAGGCCCCGAGCCCAGGGAGGTACGGACAGCCAAGGGATAGCACCCCCAGACTCCCCTCGACCACGGCATCGGGGCTACGGCAGTGTGGCAGACAAAGGAGCGGGCGAGGGGAGGAGGCCCGCACATGAGCAAGCAGAGGGGGCGTGCAGGCGAGTGGTAAGGCGCTCCACCGCGCCGGCCGACACCCGCCGGGCAGCTCACCCCCGTGAGGGAGAGCCATAGCTCCAAGTCATGGGGAGGCCAAGCACCAGAGCCGAGGAGTTAAGACCAGGGCAAGGCCACCGACGGACCCCACCATCCACCGGGAGGGCCGACCTCCCCCCCGCCCCCAGAACCAGCAGCGCTCCACCCACGTACCGGAGAACCATCCCTGACGAGCCCTAAGGCAAGACTGGGGATGGGCAAAGACAGGGACAGCGATGCAGCAGAGCATAGGACCAGTGGCAGCAGACACCCAAACGCCCAGAAGAGCACCTTCCCCCCAGCAGGCCCCACTCCAAGGAGCATGTCCCCCATCCCCACACGCCACCCAGGCCCCTGTCCCCATGAGCAGGATCAGGCCCCCTCCCAACACACAGCCCGGTCCCCGCAGCAGCCACCACAGCACAGCAATGCCAAGCCACCACCGTAGACTTCAGGCCACCAGCAGCGCGGACCCCACTGCCTGGAGGCCGGTGAACGACCCCCAAGGGCACGTTGGTGCCCGCGACCCAGGACAGACCCAGGGAGGTAGCGCCAACCATGACCCTAGGGCAAGCCCCGGCATCAGCTGGTTTGAAATTGACTTTTAATTACTGAAGTGTGTGTGAGGGTTGCCTTGCTTTTATGCTTTTAAGGATGTTCTTTTTCGTTGGCAGGTGCTGAGGGCCCAGAGCGGCAGCGGTTTCCCTGTTGGTCCCCTTTTTTCCCATTTTTGGTTTACTGAGTCACGGGTGCAGTGTGGTTTGGATCCCTCCCATTATGTTACTGCTGTCGTGGTAAGCCCCAGCCCAGGCCTCTTTTCTTTTTGACTCCTCCCATCACCACTTTATTTGTATTATTCATGGTTTGTCACTCATTTTAAGATAATCGTTTAATAAAATAACTATTTTTATCATTGTAAATCACAATCTTGTTCTGTGGGATTTTGGGGATTAATGTAGAGTTTGTGATTGATCAAACCTGTTACATCCTGGGGTGAAAGTCCCCATGTGGCGTTGTCAGCAAACTACCTACCCCGCTCGCTTTGCCACACACGCAATGACACCACAGCCCCTCCATGCAGGCCAGTGATGCACCCAATCAGTCATCTGGGAAATATGGATTGTGTGTCCAAACTGGGGACAGATGCTTGTGTATACACCTTCAGAGATCAAGCACATGTCCTTGTTCCCATGTTTTTGTAAAAGTAGGAATTGAACGGCCATGTTTCACCCAGTTTCGAACCGGGGATCTTTTACATGTGAATGGGGATCAATGGGGAATGGGCTGTGAAGAGGACTGGCGAGGTCACAAAGCAGTTGCCAAACAATGAATCACGACGATGTGTCCAAAGTGGGGGCAGAATGACAATTGTCCAAATGGACTTCTCCTTTGGAGGGAAAATTGTAGTTCATATAACATGTTCCAGAAATAATGAAATCACAATTGGAAATGAGGCTTGAAAGGTTTAAAAGCCAGCTGTGAAGAAAGCACCTGAGCCAACCTCAGGCTCACCTTAATGTCTTAGTGAACTCAAGGTTGGCTGGATGGGCGGGATTTTGAAGTTATGGTCCTTTTTCCAAACTATTTGCCAAGTCACAATGCAAATCAGGATTATGCTGAAAACCGTGCTTGAACCAGGGACCTTTAGATCTTCAGTATAACGCCCTCCCACCTGAGATATTTCAGCTGCTAAAGTGGCTCTCAGTCTGGGCTAAAAGTAGGGCAGTGTGACACTGGGTCTGTGCCACATAAGTTGCTGTGTACCTGGTCCAGTATGTTGTCATCTTGGGTTGGAATGTCCCCATGCTGGTAACGGGTGGGGAATACAGTCCGTTGATGAGAATAAGTGGTGCAGAAAATGGATGGATTTCATTGGTTGAAGTCTCCAGCTACCATAAAATTGTTCATGGTCCACAAGCCTCTGTTTTGAATTCCCCTTTGGCCAATTGACACCACATCAAAGATGGCGGCGCGCACAGACGCAGCGGCTCACGGCTCTCCCTTTCAGTGCTTTTTTGCTTATTTTATGTGTGTTTGTCTATGGACTCTATCCACGTATACATCGGCATTACTGTTGGAATAAAGCTGTATATATCATGTAATCACATTCAATAAGCTTGCTTCATATTATCCAAGTTACTATTACATGCACATAGATCACACGTTTGCATAACTCATCACATTCCTTTAGACACTCAATAACAGGATGTCTCCTTGAGACATTCTGCTTTCTCAAAATAAGCTTGATGTCTCCTATCTGTCTTTGCTTTCTCAAAATATGCTTGATGTTGAAACCAGTCTCAACCGTGTGAACTGTTCCCCCTCCCTTGATTGAGACCTATGTAATAGGGCACACCTAAGCTCTAATTAATAAAAAGAAGGAGAGCAGAGACTGTTTTCAGAGTAGGTTGGATGAATGTTACTGAACAGTCTCTGATCACTCTCCTTGCAAGCCTATATCTCACGTCTTTGTGTCTTCTTTCACAGTTAGTGATAATGTTCTGGGTTTAACCCTAACAATTACACCACTACACCCGACAGGACCTTGACCGACCAACACAAACTGGCAGTTTGCAGAGACTTTCATCGTCGACACAACATCCCAGACGAACTAGCGAGACCACCGGGCGCCCCGTGGATTGTTGTCGGGTCTGGAAAGAGGCGCAGGCGGCGTCGGGAGCGCAAGCAGAAGCGGGGTCGCAGGTCCGGCCTACTGCTACGGCTACGAAACAACCCACATAAGCCACCCCTGCCCAGCCTGTACCTCACCAACGCCAGAGCCATTACCCACAAAAAGGACGACCTGGAGTTACAGCTTGAGGGAAACCGCTACATTCGTGACTGTTGTGTTCTAATCATCACGGAGACCTGGCTCAAACCGACGATCCCCGATGCTAGCGTGCAGCTAGCCGGCCGCTCTCTACACCGCTGGGATCGAACAGAGAACTCCGGTAAGAGCAGAGGTGGGGGGGTCTGTATTTACGTGCATGAGGATTGGTGCAACAACAGCAAGATCATAGAGACTCACTGCTCCCCTGACATTGAGTACATGTCCGTAAGATGCCGGCCGTATTTTCTCCCGAGGGAGCTAACTGTTGTGATCGTCACCGCTGTTTACATCCCACCGGATGCTATCGCTAGCACGGCACTCTCTCTCCTGTTGAACGTCATCAATGAACATCAGCGGGCCCACCCTGATGGCGTTCATATTATAGCCGGGGACTTTAATAAGGCCAATTTAAAGACTGTACTCCCGAAGTTTCATCAGCATGTCAAGTGTCCAACGCGAGGAGCAAACACTCTTGATCATGTTTGCTCAAACATAAAGCACGGCTACAGAGCAACACCACTCCCCCACCTCGGACAGTCAGACCATCTCTCCCTGCTGCTCACTCCTGTATACACCCCCCTCAGACGCAGATCCAGACCCACCAAAAAGATCATCACCACATTGCCAGAAAATGCACTCAGTGAACTTCAGGACTGCCTCCAACACACAGACTGGGACCTATTTCAACATCAGGACCTGGAAACATACACAGTGACAGTACTAGACTATATCAAGTTTTGTATGGGAACTGTGTCTGTGGACAAAGTCATCCGGATTCTTCCAAACCAGAAACCCTGGATGACCAGCCAGGTCTGCTCCCTCCCCAAAGCCTGCAACTCTGCCTTCAGGTCAGGCGACAGAGCTCTGTACAGTACGGCTCGAGCTGACCTGAGAAGAGGAATAAAAACAGCCAAAGCGGACTGCAACAGGAGGATAGAGTCCCACCTCTCCAGCAATAGACCACGAGAGGTGTGGCAGGGACTGCAGAGCATCACTAACTTCAGAGGACGTGATGTGATGTCAGGAGACCTGAGCGTGTCTCTGGCAGAGGAACTCAACAGTTTCTTTGCCCGCTTTGAAACACCACAGCCACACTCATCTTCTCCAGGCCTGCCCCCAGCCCCTCCCCCCCCCCCCCCCCCCCCATTAACTGTAGGAGAGCATGACGTGACTTTCGCCCTGTTGCCCTCACCACCTGGAACAACAGCACAGCTATGCCAGGATGTGTATATATATATATATATATATATATATATATATATATATATATATATATATATATATATATATATATATATATATATATATATATATATATATATATATATATATAGTATATGATTTTTTTAAAATAATAATTAAAAAAAAACGCAGATCTGTGATGTACTGTTGTAAGTTCTATAATAAAAAAATAAAAAAACGTCCGATCTCAGACGCTAAGCAGGGGCCGGCCTGGTTAGTACTTGGATGGGAGACCGCCTGGGAATACCAGGTGCTGTAAGCTTTTTATGGTTTCTGCTCTTGCCTGACAGCAGAGGGCGCTGTTTGACACTTTTTGCTGGAGTCTAGTTTGGCCTGCGTCGCCTTCAAATAGGATCTTTTCAGTTGACCTGGTAGCTTATGGCCATGCTACCCTGAAAACGCCCGATCTCGTCCGATCTCGGAAGCTAAGCAGGGGCGGGCCTGGTTACTACTTGGATGGGAGACCGCCTGGGAATACCAGGTGCTGTAAGCCTAAAAAAAAAAAAAAACAATCTCGGAAATTAAACAGGGGCGGGCCTGGTTAGTACTTGGATGGGAGACCGCCTGGGAATACCAGGTGCTTTAAGCTTTTTATGGTTTCTGCTCTTGCCTGACAGCAGAGGGCGCTCTTTGACACTTTTTTCTGGAGTCTAGCCTGCATCGCCTTCAAATAGAATCTTTTCAGTTGACCTGGCACCTTACGGCCATACTACCCTGAAAAAAACGGTGAGAGCAGTTGCAGAGTAGATCACAGAGAGATATTTTTTGAGTTATATTCAGTTTTTTCTTTTCTATTGAAAGTGTTTTTTTTTCTTAAAAATTCTCTTTTGTGAATGTCCTCCCCCACCCCCCAAATTTGTGGCTGGTGGGGGGAGGGGCACTTTTTGTTTTAAACAAGGAGCACAAGTCAAGCTGGTAGCCAGGGAGCCATCAGACAAGGCTGCTGCCTATCCTAGGCAATTAGCTGTGGCAGTGGAAGTCGTGGGTGAGGGGGCCATTGCACCACTGGACAAGGGAATTGTTCTAAACTGTGGAACCATGACAGGATGCAGAATTAAAGGAAGAAATAGATACGAAGTCACAATGAAGGATATGGAGGGTAAAAAGAAGCTCTTGGATGGTCTAAGAATCCAGAATTGCATGTTAATTGCCTCTGAACCATGCAGAGATGAACTGACTGTTTCTTTTTTAAGTCACCCGGTATATATTGTTGGAATTTGACCACCTGTTCTTAGGTCAGTGATTCCTGTGGGTGTCGTGTTGGAGGCAAGAGATGACAACGAACTTGTCAGTTATATGGTTTACTCTCAGACCAGTCAGATTACATATTATCCGCTCCGGGCTCATAAGTCTTTCCCTAACACCTGCAGAGACGTAGGCTTTACTTACAGGTCAGAACAAATGAGTACAGCTAACTGTCCCTGCCCAGCTTTTATTATGCTAAGAAATGTTGGTAGATCTCTGGCGCATCACAGTTGGCCCCCCTCCTCTCCTCGTCCGACGTCTTCTCACCAACGCAGGGCGGGCGGGGTGGAGCGGTGGAGCCAGCCGTTATCGACAGGCCGTGGCTGCCGACGTCATGCTCTCCCGTTCAATACTGAAGACAGTGAAATAATTAAGAAACTGGAGGACTGGGGAGTGACAGTTGTGTCACCAATAAAGAGGAGAAAGTGGCCAGGAATGGACATTTTGGATGGCACGCGCTTCTGCCGCGTCAAATGAAAGGGTCCGCTCACTCCCCTTCGCAACCGAATTCTCAACACTTGAAGGGGAAGAATATTTCAAGGTGATGCACGATAGGCAGGTCAAGGTGTGCAGGCTGTGTATTCAACCTGGGCACATCCTAAGAGAGTGCCCGGAATTCAAGTGCTTCAGCTGCGGTGCACAGGGCCACTACGCCAGGGAGTGCCGTCAATCAAGCGACCCAGCGGGAGATGAGGAGATGCCGGAAGCCAGAATCCAAGCAGAGGCGGTCAGCATGGAGGAGGAAGAGGGGCAAAGGCCTCAGAACGTCAAGATCACTGCAGCAGCAAGGATGGAAGACGAGGAATAGAGTCCGTGAGGGTTCGTGAGGACGGCGCAAATGAGACAGCAGAGCTGAAGCGCAAAAGGAGCGACGGGAATGAAGAGAGTGTGGAAGAGCTAACAGCAGGACGAGAAGACGAGACAACAGGAGAGGACACGGTCAACGAAAGTAAGAATGACATTGCTGACAAGAGGCATAATCATGGGGAGGAAAGAGGGAGGAGAGTGATTGATGGGTTCAAGGTGATTGAGGGAATCTGGGGAGAGGAAAGGGAGCTGGAAGTGTGTGGGGCAACAACGAGTAAAACTAGAGAGAGTCTTAAAGATGTATCGAGTGAGGGAGAAAAGGGTAACGAGGAAGAGACGAAGGGGACATTACATCATTCCCAAGTGAGGAGTCGGATAAGGGGCAGGAGGGTTTGACAGTGCAAGAGGAGATCAAGGGGAGAACAGCTGATCGGAAGGAGACAAAGAAACTGATCAGATTAATGTAGAATTAAAAGTGGGGGGTGTCAGACTTTTCTCCTTCTCACATGAAGTCAATGCTGACGCTTTCCTCATTCAATGGGAACGGACTAAGAAATAAAGAGAGACTGCTTTATGCAATGCAAATATGTAAAGAGGACATTGTTTGTCTGCAAGAGACTAACTGGGATGGGGGGGTTATAGATTATATAGAGAAAGAGTGGATTGGGGAAATATTTGTTAATAATGGAGAGAAGAATGCGAGGGGTGTGGCAATATTAGTTAGGAAGGGAGTGGTGGAAGATGTAAAGGAGTGTGGGAAGGATGGGAAGGGGAGGGTTTTAGGGATTGAGTTTCATTATGGTGGCAAAACATATCAGCTATGGAACATCTATGAGAGGGAAAGGAAGGTTTTTTGGGAGTTTGAAGGAGTTCATGGAAGAGAACTGTGTGATGGTCTGGGATTTCAATGTGTGGTGTGGGAGGTTGGATGTATGCACAGGGATGAGGTTCAGGGATGACAGCTTAGGGGGGTTCTACTGCAAAATATGAGAGCAAATGGAATGGTGGATGTATGGCGGGAACGAAACCCAGCAGGGAAGGTGTTCACAAGGAAACAAGTGGTAGGGGGGGTGCTCAAACAAAGCAGAATAGATTTGGTTTGGGCGAAAGAAAACATCTTAAACAAGATAGGATCAATCAAATATAAGATGACTGCAATCAGCGATCATGCAATTGTGTGTTTGACTTTATCACAAGGGAGGGAGGGGAGGGGAGGCGGGGTGTGGTGTTTGAATGGAAGCTTACTGCACGACACTAAATATAAAAATCAAGTGGAGACATGCATTGCAATATGGATGAATGATAGTATGTATGAGGATAATGTTGGGGAATGGTGGGAAAGGGTCAAAAGAGCAATTAAAATATTGAGCATAAAATATGGGAGAGATAAGAGCAGGAGAGAGAAAGAAAGAGAAAGGTGGCTGAGGGATGAGCTGGACAAGGAGAATGAAAAAATAGACAATGGGGGAAGTGATCTAACGAAATACATAGCCCTAAAATATGAATTAGAGGATATAGAGGAGAGGAAGTGTAGAGGGGCGATGGTGAGAAGTAGAGCAAGATATGTGATTGAGGGAGAAAAATGTAGTGGATATTTTCTGGGCTTGGAAAAAACAAACCAGAAAAAGAGCTTCATAGGGGAGATAGAGGATGGAGACGGGGGGATCATCACAGATGGATTTGGAATAGTGGAGAGGGTAGAGCAGTTTTATAGGGACCTATTTAAGGAGGAAAATGTCGACAAAAGAGTCATGGAACAGCTTCTAGAAAAGGTGAGGGTCAAGGTCAGCGAAGGAGATAAATTAATAAGTGAAAGAGAAATAGACAGAAGAGAGATAGATGGAGCAATTAGCGAATTAAAAAGGAATAAAAGTCCAGGTTCGGATGGACTGATAGGAGAATTTTATATTGAGTTTAAAACCATACTAACTCCAGTATTATATAGATTATTCAAGTGGACGGAGGAGACAGGGGAGATACCAAATAGTATAAGAATGGGGGTTATAAGTTTAGTATATAAAAAGGGTGGGAGGGAAAAATTAGAAAACTATAGACCAATTAGTATGTTGAATAATGATTATAAAATACTGGCAAAAGTAATCACAAACAGGTTGAAGAGAGTCATAGGGAAAATTATAGGAAAAACACAATCTTACGGCATACCTGGGAGGGACATCACAGACACAATATGTAGTATTAAGGATGTAATTGATTATATGAAAAAAGGCGGTGGAGGGATTATCATGAGCATAGATTTAAATAAGGCTTTTGACAGGGTGAATCACGAATATTTATTTACATTACTTAAAAGAATAGGGTTTGGAGATAGGCTGGTAGGCTGGATTAAAAGAATGTATAAAAATGCCGTAAGCGTTACAAAAGTTAACGGCGTTCTAACAGGGTTAATAAGATTAGAAAGGTCTGTCAGACATGGCTGCCCGATGTCGGCCTTATTATACTCTCTATCAGCCGAACCGCTGGCATGGCTATTGCAAGGGAACAATAATATTAGAGGGATAAATATACCAGGAGGACAGAGGAGCTTAGTATACCAATATGCAGATGACACAACTATCACAGTAAAAGATGAGGAGAGTGTAGGAGAAGTACTGGAAAGTATAAAAGCCTATGGTAGGGCATCGGGGGCAAAGGTCAACATTGCGAAGTCGGAGATGATGTATATAGGAGTAAGTGAATCAGGGAAGAATGAGATGGGGTTAAAGGTGAAGAAGGACTATATATATGAAGATCTTAGGGATAAATGTGGGGATAGAGAGAGTAGAAGGAAGGGATAGAAAGTACGAAGGAATAACAAACAGTATGAAGAATACATTGAAATTTTGGAAAAAGAGAGGACTAAAATTAAAAGGGAAAGTGGTGGTGGTGAATGCACTGCTAATGAGTAAAATGATCTACGCAATGAGAGCGTTGGATGTGCCTGACAGAGTGGTGAAAGAAGTGGAGGGGTTGGTGAATGACTTTTTGTGGGACGGGAAAGGGGCCAGAATAGCACGGGAGGTTTTAGAGAACGAATACAAGGATGGTGGATTAAAACTAGTAAGTCTAGAATGCAAGAAGAAGGCAATGAGGGTGAAGACAATGGCGAACTATTTAGCTGCTAAGAATGATCACGTGTGGAAGGCTTTTCTGAAGGAAGCAATCAGTCAATGTGGGGGGTGCGGAGAGAGTGGTGTATACATGAAAATGATAAAAGGAATGTTAAATGGAGTGAGTGAGTTTTACAAAGAGGTGTTGAGTGCATGGGGGGAGTTTGTAAAGAACATAAGCTATGAATGTCAAAATCTAAAACAAATATGGGAACAACCTCTCTTCTTAAATCCAAAAATCACAAGCGACGGAAGAATGATGGACAATATGCTGATCAGGAGGGCAGGTATAAGGAAAGTTAGAGATATAGTGTATGAATATGTACCTGGTTTCATGTCAGCACAGGTGATGGTGGATGAAGTGAAATTGAGGGGGGATGACATTGGGGTGGGAGAGGTGGAAAAAGTGATTATAAAATGAAAGATGGGATGCCGAGGGAGTGGAGAATGATGATTGAAAGAGGGCATAAGGTGGGGGATGACTGTGAGCTGGAACTCTATGTGGGAGAAGGGGAAAGTAAGAAAAGACTGGAGAATGTAAAAACTAAGACATTGTATGCATATTTTAAAGGAGAGAATGTTAGAAGGCCGGCATCGGAAAGAGTGTGGGAAAAAGCAATAGAAGGAATGGATGTAAAGAAAATATGGGCAAATATGAGAGTGAAATGGAACACCAGTGAATGTGAGCACATGGACTTCATGCTAAGACACAATAGAATATTCAATAATCTAATTATAAGCAAATTTGATGAGAATGTAAGCAAAGAATGTGAAGTATGTGAAAAGAAGGTAGAAACATTTATGCATGAGTTCATAGAATGTGAAGGGTTAATAACATATTTTGACAAAATGAGAAAGCTCATAATGAGTTGTTGGGGGGGTAGATTTGTAAGGGACATGGACTGGAAAGAACTGTGGTTATTTGGTGTAAAAAAAAGGGTGGGAGAATGTAATGCAAATCTGTTGAACTATACATTGAGCCATGCAAGATATGCTGTTAAAGTACGAAGAAATATGATTCACTATGACAAGACAAATGTGGATGTATGGCAAATTTTTAAAAGTATAATGAAAAAAGACATTTCCATTTTGTATTATTACTTGGAGGAGGGGGAATTCTATCATGCTTTTGTCAAAGGGAATACAATGGTGTATATAAATGAAGAAATGGGACTGAAATTCAGAATTGATGTGTAAAGTATGTTGAATGTATGAAAATAATAATAATAATAATAATAAAAAAGCATTCAGTGCTCTCACCGCCGCAGCCCGGTTTCGATTCCCGGTCAGGTAATTGACATTTGGATAGGTTTTTACTGGACATAGGATTTGTCTTGGGCCTCGGTGGAATGGTTGGGGTCACCTTGAAGCGCTACTTGGGAACAATAAATCACGAACTGGGTTTCTTCACTATTACATGACAAGATACTGGATTAGGTTTGGGGGATTTGTCTGACACTGATGGATAGATCCTGGACTCATTTCCGATACCACATCTCTTTTACAAAATACAAAGGATTCCTTGGAGAATGCGGATATCGATTCGGTGAGAGCACCAAGTCTTAGCCACTAGACAACCAGGGACTGCATCATGGCTGCACTCTGAAAGGCAGAGACTGTGTCGCTTTGACGTACTCCAGCAAAGGAACCAAAATAGTTCTGAGACTGGACCTTCTCTGCCAACATTGCAGCAGCAGGGGAATTACCTCAGATAGTAGAGCGCTTGCTTAGCATGTGAGAGGTAGCAGGATCAATTCCCACATTCTCCAAGGAGTCCTTTGTAATTTGTAAAAGAGGTGTGGGATCGGAAATGAGTCCAAGATCTTTCCCTTCGGCATCAGACAAATACCCCAAACCTCTTCCTGGTTGCGTTCTCTAGACCAGTCTCTTGTCCTGTAGTGAAGAAAACCAGTCTGTGATTTATTGTTCCCAAGTATCTCTTCATGGTGACCTCAACCATTCCACCGAGGCCGAAGACAAATCCTATCTCCAGTCAAAACCTATCCAAATGTCCTGACCGGGAATGGAACCCGGGCCGCGGCGGTGAGAGCACCGAATCCACGCCACCAGACCACCAGGCACTGCTTTAGGTCTGCACTCAGAAAGGCAGAGACTGTGTCGCTTCTCTTTGTGTTGAGGATGAGAGAGGAGGAATCTTCTGGCATTCTGGACTTGACCACAGTAGGAGGATAAAAGAGGTTGGTTTCCTCCTTGATAGATGAGGACAACTCAATGAAGACAAAATGAAAACAAAATCTTCTGGCCTACTGTACTTCTCCTTGCAGAGATGAAGAAGCCCCGGTCCCGAAATGTCCACCTCCAAGATGGACTGAGGTCTTAAACTACCCACATGGACAAGCCAAATATCTTCCGGAAAAAAAAGAGTTCATGGTCAGACAAGACAAAGGTTGAGCCGGTCACCCGAAATGGAAACTTTTGATCTGAGTGTCCACGATTCAAGTCCCTGTTCAGGTGACCAGGTCTGAGGTCCACTTGCAAACGCAAACTTTTTGCCCTCAAAATACAAGGGCAAAAGGACAAAAGGCCTTGGTACTTTATGGAAACTACATTTGGAGCCTGGCTTTTAAGTGGAACTGGAAAGACTTGTGGCCTTCGAACCCACGCCTCATTAGAGACTGCAACCTGAATGCAGCGCCTTCGACTGCTCGGCCATCCTGACCGTGCAGGTCTCGCTCCTTCTGTTCCCTTAGAAACGAGGTCAACTGTGGAATTAATCAAACATCAGGATGGCCACATCAATTAAAACAGAAAAAGGTCCGATTAGCTCAGTCGGTAGAGCATGAGACGCTTAAGCTCATATTGGGCGATTCAGCAGTTTTATTGATACATCTGAAAGATATCTTTCCTGTTGAAAATTGTTCAACATGCTGAAAACATTTCATTCCAAATACACAAAAACAAATCTTCTGACCAAAGGCCTGGGGGCTCACTTCATAGGGCATCAGACTCTGAGTATCAAGAGTTCAAGTCCCTGCAGAGATCAAGCACATGTCCTTGTTCCTATTTGTCACCTTGACTTTTTTTGTAAAAGAAGGACTTGAAAGGCCATCTTTCCACCCAGTTTCGAACTGGGGACCGTTTGCGTGTTAGGCAAATGTGATAACCATTACACTATGGAAACCTGAAGGAAGGGGCTTTTAAGGGGACTGGTGAAGTCACAAAGCAGTTGCCAACCAATGAAACACGACGATGTGTCCAAAGTGGGGGCAGATTGACAATTGTCCAAATGGACAAAGATGTCTCCTTTGTAAGGAAAATTGTTCCAGAAATAATGGGCTTTTCTTCAACAAAACAAGACATCACAATCGCGGCTTGAAAGAAACACCTTAGCCACCCTTGGGGTCACTTTGATATCTCAACTTGTGCCCTTGGAGTCAATGGTTTGTAAATAGGCTTGTAACCTCCTCTAACCTTGTCTGGATGGCTGGATGTCTGGCCTTTTGAAGAATGAAGTTAAGGTCCTTTCAGCCAGCCAATAAGCATTTTCAAACTATTTGCCAAGTCACAAAATAAATAGGGATTGTTCTGAAAACCGGGCTTGAACCAGGGACCTTTAGAACTTCAGTCTAACGTTCTCCTAAGTGAGTATTTCAGCTTCTGAGGTGGTGTTCTGCTTTTTCAGTCGTGGGTAAATGTGGGGGCAGGGTGAAGCTGTGTCTGTGCCACGTATGTTGCTGTGTACCTGGTCCAGTGTGTTCTCATCTTGAGTTGGAATGTCCCCATGCTGGTAACGAGTGGGGAATACAGTCCGTTGATGAGGATAAGAGCTACAGAAAATGGGAAGGATTTCACTGGTTGAAGTCTCCAGCTACCATAAAAACGGTCATGGGCCACAAGCCTGTTCTGAATCCCGCTTTGGCCAATCAACACTACATCGACTCAGCTGCATTCCTTGTTAGTATAGTGGCCAGTATCTCTGCCTGTCACATGGAAGAGTGCGCGGTTCGATTCCCAGAAGGGGAGTTCCTATTCTGTATGTCACGTTGAACCTTGAGCAGGGTTGCGGTTGCAACAACCAGTCCGGGAGAACAAGACCTCTATTCAACTTCTTCTACAAGTGCTCAGCTGTGTTGTACAATCTGACAGTCCTTTGCTACCAAATCATTCCAGTCGTGGATAATGGACCTGACCAGGAAAATGACAGCTGTGGGATTTCAACCAGTGGCTCCTGAGCGAAAGGAGCCTTCATCTGGTGCTCTAGACCACTCATCCACACAACCCAAAACGGTGCCCTGATCAGGAAAAAACTGTGACCTTGTGAGGTTCGCTGACAACGGAGGACGCTGAAATGGAGCCACACAAAGGAGGGTACCTGCACTGTTTATGTGTCCGTTGACCAGGTTGCAGATGGATTGCCTTTGTTCCTTTTGAAAATCCACATTTTAACACCCCATTTATGAAAGACGTAAAGACCATCAGGAGGTAGACTGGGATTCGATTGGCAGACTTGGAATTGTTTTTATGTGCAGTGACAGCAGTTCACAGATAGCGCTGAAAGATGACCTGAACCGTTCGACCGAGGACCAAGACAAATCCTATCTCCACTCAAAACCTAACCAAATGTCAGTTCCCTGACCGGGAATCGAACAACGGCCGCGGTGGTGAGAGCACCAAGTCCCAGCCACTAGACAACCAGGGACTGCATCATGGCTGCACTCTGAAAGGTAGAGACTTTGTCGCTTTGACGTACTCCAGCAAAGGAACCAAAATAGTTCTGAGACTGGACCTTCTCTGCCAACGCTGCAACAGCAGGGGAATTAGCTCAAATGGTAGAGCGCTCGCTTAGCATGTGAGAGGTAGCGGGATCAATGCCTGCATTCTCCATAAACTCCTTTGTTTTTTGGATGAAATGTTCCCAAGTAGCGAATACTAATCCGGGCCCCAATCCCGATATCTAGGCCAAACACAGCCATAGGTATCACCCTAAACCCAGTCCTAACTGCATTCTCCCCTCTAGCACCTTGTCTTATCTTGTTGTGGGATCAATGCCCACAGTCTCCAAGGAGTTCTTTGCCCTCTGTAGAAGAGATGTTGGGATTGGATCTACCCCTTAGCATCCGACAAATACCCCAAACCAGGGGAATTACCTCAAATGGTAAAGTGCTTGCTGAGCATGCGAGAAGTAGCAGAGTCGATACCCGCATTCTCCAAGGACTCCTTTGTATTTTGTAAAAGAGATGTGGGGTCGGAAATGAGTCCAGGATCTATCCCTCAGCGTCAGACAAATACCCCAAACCTAATCTTGGCCGCGTTCTCTAGATTGGTTTCTTATCATGGAATAGTGAAGAAACCCAGTACGTGATTTATTGTTCTCAAGGAGCGCATCAAGGTGACCCCAACCATTCCACCAAGGCCTTGCAGAGATGAAGAGGCCCCGGTCCCGAAATGTCCACCTCCAAGATGGACTGAGGTCTTAAACTACCCGCATGGACAATCCAAATATCTTCTGGACAAAAAGAGTTCATGGTCAGACACGACAAAGGTTGAGCCGGTCACCCGAACATGAAACTTTTGATCTGAGTGTCCGGGATTCAAGTCCCTGTTCAGGTGACCAGGTCTGAGGTCCACTTGCAAACGCCTCCTTTTTGCCCTCAATATATGAGGGCAACAGGACAATCCCTTGCTACTCTATGGAAACTATATGAGGAGCCTGGCTTTTAACTGGAACTGGAAAGACTTGTGGCCCCGCACACAAACCAAGTATCTTCTGATCAGCTGATCCTTGACATCAGCTGTCACAGACATTGGCGTCGTTTGGGGACCTCATCCTGATCCACGGTTACCACTGATTTGTAGAGTAAGTCAATAAGTCATCATACTCTTACTGTTAAAGGAAGACACAGTCCAAACACTCGATTGCTGCAAGGCAAGTAGGTTCCACCAAGACCTAAACTTGGATCACTGGATTCAGAGTCCAGAGTGCTAACCATTACACCATGGAACCCTTTGTTTTGGATGTGACTGGCACCTTCTGGCGTAACAATGGAGGCTTTGCAAACCAGGACACCAACTTTCCTCTTTGATGAGCACAAAGTATTTTTGGGTACAATCCAGGGGTCTTGTGCTCTCACGGAAATGGCTGTCCTTTTCCAACAGGAGTTGAGATGAAATGTATTCAAATAGACAAACTGCATTGATCACTCTATCAGAATTTCTCAGTTTGCCAATTTCAGACTGCGTGACAAAGACTCAAGTCCAACTCCATCGACAGGGAAGCGGAGGTCCTTCAGACAAGACGGTATTGCCATTTTTTCCTGGCAGACATAACATGAGCAAAGGGATTGTCCTTCGAGCCGGACTTGAACCAGCTACATAAGGATGCCAGCTTGAACCACTTCAGTACGCCGCTCTTCCAACTGAGCTATCAAAGGTCTTGCTGTTCTGAGGCTAGTGAGTACGGCCGAGCGTTCAACGGCGTCTCATTGAGGTTGTGGCTGAGAATGCCACTATTGACAGAATTTGGATTAGATAATCAAGTCTTGTGGTGGAGAGTCTCACGTGGAGAGTCTCAGGTCGAGAGGTGTGACGTTTCTGATCGAATTCAGAGGTCATCAGTTGGTCCTGAAAACGGTCTTGGCACTTTTTTTCACGATGAAAGGTATGAAAACAGCCCTGTTGCATTGGCCGGGAATCGGACGCGGGTCTACCACGTGGATCGATCCTGGACTCATTTCCGATCGTAACATCGCTTTTACAAAAGGCAAAGAACTCCTAGAAGACTGCGGGCATTGATCCCACAGCAAGACAAGACATGGTGATACCTATGGCTGTATTTGGCCTAGATATCGGGATTGGGGCCCGGATTAGTGTTTGGTACTTGGGAACATTTAATCACAAAAAACAAAAGAGATTTTGGAGAATGCGGGCATTGATCCCGCTCCCTCTCACATGCGAAGCGAGCGCTCTACCATTTGAGCTAATTCCCCTGCTGTTGCAGCATTGGCAGAGAAGGTCCAGTCTTATAACTATTTTGGTTCCTTTGCTGGACTACGTCAAAGCGACACAGACTCTGCCTTTCTGAGTGCAAGCCTAAGGCAGTCCCTGGTGGTCTAGTGGCTAGGATTCAGCGCTTTCACAGCTGCGGCCCGGGTTCGATTCCCGGTCAGGGAATTGACATTTGGCTAGGTTTTGACTGGAGATAGAGTCGCCAGATCGTCAACCTCCCACCTGGAGGCGAACTCGTCGCCCACAGTACCGAGGCCATGTCGGCGAAGACGGCAGTACATGGCACAGACACATCTTCACTCTTCCCCCACTTTAGGCCCCGACTGAAAAAGCAGAACCCCCCCATCGCAGCTAAAATAGCCCACTTGGGAGAGCGTTGGACTGGAGTTCTAAAGGTCCTCACAATAAACCTCACTCCTCCTGATGGTCGTTACGTCTTTCAATAATGGGGTGTTAAAATGTGGATTGTCAAAAGGAACAAAGACAATCCATCTGCAACCTGGTCAACGGACACGTAAACAGTGCAGGTACCCTGCTTTGTGTGGTTCCTTGTCAGCGAACCTCACAAGGTCACAGTTTTTTCCTGATCAGGGCACCGTTTTAGGTTGTGTGGATGAGTGGTCTAAAGCACCAGATGAAGGCTCCTTTTGCTCAGCGGGCACTGGTTGAAATCCCACAGCTGACATTTTCCTGGTCAGGTCCATTATCCATGACTGGAATGATTTGGCAGCAAAGGACTGTCAGATTGTACAACACACCCGAGCACCTCATGAGCAGAGTTATCCTTTTCCGGGAAAGAACCAAAAACTCTGACTCGAAGGTGCTGATTGCTGCTCCCAGTTGCTTCTAATTCGTCTGCGAGCAAAAATTGAATTTTAGAGTCTGGTTAATTGAAAAGATTTGCTAGCTAGCCAGGAGTTGAAACTTGAATCTTCTGAGATGAGTTATCCTTTGCCCCACTATTCGTACAACAAAAGGACCTGTTATTTAAGGTTAGCTTCTGGATTGTCACTGTTTCGCCAAGACTACAATTGGGTTGCGAGAAAAGTACTTTTTAGACAAGACAATAACAAAAGCAACACACACCTGCCATGACCCAGGGTTGGTGCGGACACAACAATGAGTACGAACCACGATATGATTACAGCTGTCTAACCCGTAGACAACACGTCATCCACTGCGCCACTAGCCATTCAACAAAATAACCTGGAGTTTAAGGTTGGGTTCTAACTAGGCTACCACAGTTTCTGCATTACCAAACACTAATTCAGATGTTGGGACTCATTTTCAGTCAACAAGACCATGTCAACAAAGGTCCTGCAGGAGATGAGGTGACCGAGAGGTTAAGGTGCTGGACTGCTAATCCATTGTGTTCTGCGTGCATGGGTTTGAATCCCATCCTCATGGGACTATACCAATGCAGTAGTTTTGACACCACCTGTGTTTTTAGGAAACATCATTAGAATGCAATTAATCAAAGTATCAGGTACGATGTTGGAGATGGAGAATGCTTTTTTAGCAGGAAAAAGACACAATATACCATTTGGAGAATGCAGGCATCGATTCCACTTCATCAATGAAATGTTTTCCGCATGTTGCACAATTTTCCACAGGAAAGAAATCTTGACGATGTATCACCAAAAGTGCTGAACCGCCCAATGTGTGGCTGAAACTAGTGCACAAGGAATAACTTGTTTAAGTAAACCTTTTAAACCTCGATGACCCATCAAGAAGTCAACCTTTGTTGGTTCAATTCTCCAAGTCTCGATGAGGATGTGTGCTGGTTTAGTGCATATGCAGAACTTAGTTCCCATCGTGTAAGCATGTTTGGTGTGTTTGAGGGGGTATAGCTCAGTGGTAGAGCATTTGACTGCAGATCAAGAGGTCTCCGGTTCAAATCCGGATGCCCCCTGATGCACTCCTTTGGTTTAAGAATAGTCTAAGAGTACATGAATGCATGGCTCATAATAGCAACAACTCGCGATTGCTTCCCTTTTTGCATGGCTCCTTTCTACATTCTTCACACTGACATTAAATTTCTGCAGTAGCTTTCGTCCAATTTCCTCGCGGATGACACAGCCCCCCCCCCCCCCCCCCCCACGTCTAAGAGAAAGTCCAGCCGCACCACAAAACAAAGTCATTTCAGCTGCTTTTACCCACGATCTTATCTTTTCCGTGCTGACTCAAAGCTCAGGACCATCGGACCAGAGCTCTGCCTTTGGGTTCAGCTCCCACATCACTGTGGCGGACCAGTGGAGCATCCAACGTAGATCAACTGGTAAACTGTCATGTTAGATGCCAAGAACAAGATGCCAAGGTACCTTGAACTCCTCCAGTGGGGGTCAGATCTCTTCCCCAACACATAGACGATTTCATTGAAATGTCAAGACAACCTCTTTTGTCCTGCTAATGTGGTCTGTTTTGTTAGCCCAAATTTCCAAAATCACAAGGGTTTTGCCTTTGTAGGGCGCATTGTAGTACATGTCACATGTGTACTACACATGCCATTAGAAAGGATGGGAATTTCTTCAACACAACAAGATTTCTGATTCAAAAACATTTTGTTGAAGAAAAGCCCATTATTTCTGGAACATCTTATGTGAACTACAATTCTCCCTACAAAGGAGAGATCTTGGTCCATTTGGACACATCATCATGTTTCATTGTTTGGCCACTGCTTTCTGAGTTTCGCCAGTACTCTTAACCCCCCCCTCCTCCACTCCGGGTTTCCATAAATTAGTGTTTATCCCGTTTGCCTCACACGCATAAGGCCCCCTGTTTAAAACTGGGTGGAAACATGGGCTTTCTATTCCCTGTTTTACAAAATAACTGGTTGTCTAGTGGCTAGGGTTCGGTGCTCTCACCGCCACTGCCCGGTTTTCGATTCCCGGTCAGGGAATTGACATTTGGATAGGTTTTTACTGGAGAGAGGATTTGTCTTCGGCCTCGGTGGAATGGTTGGGGTCATCTTGAAGCGCTATTTGGGAACAATAACTCACGGACTCGGTTTCTTCACTATTACATGACAAGAGACTGGTCTAGAGAACGCGGCCAGGATGAGGTTTGGGGTATTTGTCTGACGCTGATGGATAGATCCTGGACTCATTTCCGATCCCACATCTCTTTTACAAAATACAAAGGATTCCTTGGAGAATGCGGGTATCGATTCTGCTGCATCTCGCATGCTAAGCAAGCACTTTACCATTTGAGGTAATTCCCCTGGTTTGGGGTATTTGTCGGATGCTAAGGGGTAGATCCAATCCCAACATCTCTTCTACAAAAGGTGAAGAACTCCTTGGAGACTGTGGGCATTGATCCCAAACAAGACAAGACAAGGTGCTAGACAGGAGAATGCAGTTAGGACTGGGTTTACGGTGATACCTATGGCTGTATTTGGCCTAGATATTGGGATTGGGGCCCGGATTAGTGTTTGGTGCTTGGGAACATTTAATCACAATAAAAAAAAAGAGGTTTTGGAGAATGCGGGCATTGATCCCACTACCTCTCACATGCAAAGCGAGCGCTCTACCATTTGAGCTAATTCCCCTGCTGTTGCAGCATTAGCAGAGAAATCTTCTGGCATACTCTTCTTGTCCTTGCAGAGATGAAGTGGCCCTGGTCCCGAAATGTCCACCTCCAAGATGGACTGAGGTCTTAAACTACCCACATGGACAAGCCAAATATCTTCTGGACAAAAAGAGTTCATGGTCACACACGACAAAGGTTGAGCCGGTCACCCGAACATGAAACTTTTGATCTGAGTGTCCGGGATTCAAGTCCCTGTTCAGGTGACCAGGTCTGAGGTCCACTTGCAAACGCCTCCTTTTTGCCCTCAATATACGAGGGCAACAGGACAATCCCTTGGTACTCTATGGAAACTATATGAGGAGCCTGGCTTTTAACTGGAACTGGAAAGACTCGTGGCCCCGCACACAAACCAAGTATCTTCTGATCAGCTGATCCTTGACATCAGCTGTCACAGACATTGGCGTCGTTTGGGGACCTCATCCTGATCCACGGTTACCACTGATTTGTAGAGTAAGTCAATAAGTCATCATACTCTTACTGTTAAAGGAAGACACAGTCCAAACACTCGATTGCTGCAAGGCAAGTAGGTTCCACCAAGACTTGAACTTGGATCACTGGATTCAGAGTCCAGAGTGCTAACCATTACACCATGGAACCCTTTGTTTTGGATGTGACTGGCACCTTCTGGCGTAACAATGGAGGCTTTGCAAACCAGGACACCAACTTTCCTCTTTGATGAGCACAAAGTATTTTTGGGTACAATCCAGGGGTCTTGTGCTCTCACGGAAATGGCTGTCCTTTTCCAACAGGAGTTGAGATG
The DNA here is from genome assembly GCF_030265055.1 of Doryrhamphus excisus. Taxonomy (NCBI): domain Eukaryota; kingdom Metazoa; phylum Chordata; class Actinopteri; order Syngnathiformes; family Syngnathidae; genus Doryrhamphus; species Doryrhamphus excisus. The sequence goes on along the minus strand of NC_080469.1, from coordinate 27,680,800 downwards.
AAATGTATTCAAATAGACAAACTGCATTGATCACTCAATCAGAATTTCTCAGTTTGCCAATTTCAGACTGCGTGACAAAGACTCAAGTCCAACTCCATCGACAGGGAAGCGGAGGTCCTTCAGACAAGACGGTATTGCCATTTTTTCCTGGCAGACATAACATGAGCAAAGGGATTGTCCTTCGAGCCGGACTTGAACCAGCTACATAAGGATGCCCGCTTGAACCACTTCAGTACGCCGCTCTTCCAACTGAGCTATCAAAGGTCTTGCTGTTCTGAGGCTAGTGAGTACGGCCGAGCGTTCGACGGCGTCTCATTGAGGTTGTGGCTGAGAATGCCACTATTGACAGAATTTGGATTAGATAATCAAGTCTTGTGGTGGAGAGTCTCAGGTGGAGAGTCTCAGGTCGAGAGGTGTGACGTTTCTGATCGAATTCAGAGGTCATCAGTTGGTCCTGAAAACGGTCTTGGCACTTTTTTTCACGATGAAAGGTATGAAAACAGCCCTGTTGCATTGGCCGGGAATCGGACGCGGGTCTACCACGTGGATCGATCCTGGACTCATTTCCGATCGTAACATCGCTTTTACAAAAGGCAAAGAACTCCTAGAAGACTGCGGGCATTGATCCCACAACAAGACAAGACAAGGTGACACCTATGGCTGTATTTGGCCTAGATATCGGGATTGGGGCCCGGATTAGTGTTTGGTACTTGGGAACATTTAATCACAAAAAACAAAAGAGATTTTGGAGAATGCGGGCATTGATCCCGCTCCCTCTCACATGCGAAGCGAGCGCTCTACCATTTGAGCTAATTCCCCTGCTGTTGCAGCATTGGCAGAGAAGGTCCAGTCTTATAACTATTTTGGTTCCTTTGCTGGACTACGTCAAAGCGACACAGACTCTGCCTTTCTGAGTGCAAAACTAAAGCAGTCCCTGGTGGTCGAGTGGCTAGGATTCAGCGCTTTCACCGCTGCGGCCCGGGTTCGATTCCCGGTCAGGGAATTGGCTAGGTTTTGACTGGAGATAGAGTCGCCAGATTCTCAAGTACCGAGGCCATGTCGGCGAAGACGGCAGTACATGGCACAGGCACAGCTTCACTCTTCCCCCACTTTAGGCCCCGACTGAAAAAGCAGAACTCCCCATCGCAGCTAAAATAGCCCACTTGGGAGAGCGTTGGACCGGAGTTCTAAAGGTCCTCACAATAAACCTCACTCCTCCTGATGGTCGTTACGTCTTTCAATAATGGGGTGTTAAAATGTGGATTGTCAAAAGGAACAAAGACAATCCATCTGCAACCTGGTCAACGGACACGTAAACAGTGCAGGTACCCTGCTTTGTGCGGCTCCTTTTCAGTGTCCTCCATTGTCAGCGAACCTCACAAGGTCACAGTTTTTTCCTGATCAGGGCACCGTTTTAGGTTGTGTGGATGAGTGGTCTAAAGCACCAGATGAAGGCTCCTTTTGCTCAGTGGGCACTGGTTGAAATCCCACAGCTGGCATTTTCCTGGTCAGGTCCATTATCCACGACTGGAATGATTTGGCAGCAAAGGACTGTCAGATTGTACAACACACCCGAGCACCTCATGAGCAGAGTTATCCTTTTCCGGGCAAGAACCAAAAACTCTGACTTGAAGGTGCTGATTGCTGCTCCCAGTTGCTTCTAATTCGTCCTGCGAGCAAAAATTGAACTTTAGAGTCTGGTTAATTGAAAAGATTTGCTAGCTAGCCAGGAGTTGAAACTTGAATCTTCTGAGATGAGTTATCCTCTGCCCCACTATTCGTACAACAAAAGGACCTGTCATTTAAGGTTAGCTTCTGGATTGTCACTGTTTCGCCAAGACTACAATTGGGTTGAGAGAAAAGTACTTTTTAGACAAGACAATAACAAAAGCAACACACACCTGCCATGACCCAGGGTTGGTGCGGACACAACAATGAGTACGAACCACGATATGATTACAGCTGTCTAACCCGTAGACAACACGTCATCCACTGCGCCACTAGCCATTCAACAAAATAACCTGGAGTTTAAGGTTGGGTTCTAACTAGGCTACCACAGTTTCTGCATTACCAAACACTAATTCAGATGTTGGGACTCATTTTCAGTCAACAAGACCATATCAACAAAGGTCCTGCAGGAGATGAGGTGACCGAGAGGTTAAGGTGCTGGACTGCTAATCCATTGTGTTCTGCGTGCATGGGTTTGAATCCCATCCTCATGGGACTATACCAATGCAGTAGTTTTGACACCACCTGTGTTTTTAGGAAACATCATTAGAATGCAATTAATCAAAGTATCAGGTACGATGTTGGAGATGGAGAATGCTTTTTTAGCAGGAAAAAGACACAATATACCATTTGGAGAATGCAGGCATCGATTCCACTTTATCAATGAAATGTTTTCCGCATGTTGCACAATTTTCCACAGGAAAGAAATCTTGACGATGTATCACCAAAAGTGCTGCACCGCCCAATGTGGGGCTGAAACTAGTTAAGTAAACCTTTTGGACCTCGATGACCCATCAAGAAGTCAATCTTTGTTGGTTCAGAACAGGCACAGAACATCCCTGCCTCCCTCTGAATCTTGCAGGTCACTGGGAAGATATTCGGCTCGAAGGACCATTTGGTCCCGAACATGAAACTTTTGATCTGAGTGTCCGGGATTCAAGTCCCTGTTCAGGTGACCAGGTCTGAGGTCCACTTGCAAACGCCTCCTTTTGCTCTCAAAATACAAGGACAACAGGACAACACCTCGGTACTTTATGGAAAATTCATGAGGAGCCGGGCTTTTAACTGGAACTGGAAAGACTTGCAGCCCCGCACTATCTGAAGTGGGATTTGAACCCACGCCTCATTAGAGACTGCAACCTGAATGTAGCGCCTTCGACCGCTCGGCCATCCTTCTGTTACCTGAGAAAAAAGGTCAGCTGTGGAATTGATCAAACATCAGGATGGCCATGTCAATAAAAACAGAACAAAAAATGATATCGAGAGCAGCAAAAGGCCTGATTAGCTCAGTGGGTAGAGCTTGAAACTCTTAATCTCATGGTCGTGGGTTCGAGCCCCGTGTTGGGCGATTTAGCAGTTTTATTGATACATCTGTAAGATATCTTTCCTGTTGAAAATTGTTCAACATGCTGAAAACATTTCATTCCAAATACATAAAAACAAGTCTTTTGACCAAAGGCCTGGGGGCTCACTTCGTAGGGCATCAGACTTTAAATCTGAGTGTTCAAGTCCCTTCAGAGATCAAGCACATGTCATTGTTCCTATTTGTCACCTTGACTTTTTTTCTAAAAGAAGGACTTGAAAGGCCATGTTTCCACCCAGTTTCGAACTGGGGACCTTTTGCGTGTTAGGCAAACGTGATAACCACTACACTATGGAAACCTGAAAGTAGTGGCTTTTAAGGGGACTGGTGAAGTCACAAAGTAGTTGCCAAACAATGAAACACGACGATGTGTCCAAAGTGGGGGCAGATTGACAATTGTCCAAATGGACAAAGATGTCTCCTTTGTAGGGAAAATTGTTCCAGAAATAATGGGCTTTTCTTCAACAAAACAAGACATCACAATCGCGGCTTGAAAGAAACACCTTAGCCACCCTCGGGGTCACTTTGATATCTCCGTGGACTCAACTTGTGCCCTTGGAGTCAATGGTTTGTAAATAGGCTTGTAACCTCCTCTAACCTTGTCTGGATGGCTGGATGTCTGGCCTTTTGAAGAATGAAGTTAAGGTCCTTTCAGCCAGCCAATAAGCATTTTCAAACTATTTGCCAAGTCACAAAATAAATAGGGATTGTTCTGAAAACCCTGTGATTGGCTGGCGACCAGTCTGGGGTGTGCCCCGCCTCTCGCCCGGGGACAGCTGGGATGGGCTCCAGCACCCCCCGCGACCCTCGTGAGGAAAAAGCGGTAGAAAATGAATGAATGTTCTGAAAACCGGGCTTGAACCAGGGACCTTTAGAACTTCAGTCTAACGTTCTCCAAAGTGAGTATTTCAGCTTCTTCGGTGGTGTTCTGCTTTTTCAGTCGTGGGTAAAAGTGGGGGCAGGGTGAAGCTGTGTCTGTGCCACGTATGTTGCTGTGTACCTGGTCCAGTGTGTTCTCATCTTGGTTTGGAATGTCCCCATGCTGGTAACGGGTGGGGAATACAGTCCGTTGATGAGGATAAGAGCTACAGAAAATGGAAGGATTTCACTGGTTGAAGTCTCCAGCTACCATAAAAACGGTCATGGGCCACAAGCCTGTTCTGAATCCCGCTTTGGCCAATCGACACGACATCGACTCAGCAGCAGTCCTTGTTAGTATAGTGGCCAGTATCTCCGCCTGTCACATGGAAGATTGCGCGGTTTGATTCCCAGAAGGGGAGTTCCTTTTTTGTATGTCACGTTGAACCTTGAGCAGGGTTGCGGTTGCAACAACCAGTCCGGGAGAACAAGACCTCTATTCAACTTCTTCTACAAGTGCTCAGCTGTGTTGTACAATCTGACAGTCCTTTGCTACCAAATCATTCCAGTCGTGGATAATGGACCTGACCAGGAAAATGACAGCTGTGGGATTTCAACCAGTGGCTCCTGAGCGAAAGGAGCCTTAATCTGGTTCTTTAGACCACTCATCCACACAACCCAAAACGGTGCCCTGATCAGGAAAAAAACGAGGACGAAGACAAATCCTATCTCCACTCAAAACCTAACCAAATGTCAGTTCCCTGACCGTGAATCGAACAACGGCCGCGGCGGTGAAAGCACCAAGTCCCAGCCACTAGACCACCAGGGACTGCATCATGGCTGCACTCTGATAGGTAGAGACTGTGTCGCTTTGACGTACTCCAGCAAAGGAACCAAAATAGTTCTGAGACTGGACCGTCTCTGCCAACGCTGCATCCGCAGGGGGATTAGCTCAAATGGTAGAGCGCTCGCTTAGCATGTGAGAGGTAGCGGGATCAATGCCCGCATCCTCCATAAACTCATTTGTTTTTTTGATGAAATGTTCCCAAGTAGCGAATACTAATCCGGGCCCCGATCCTGATATCTAGGCCAAACACAGCCATCGGTATCACCCTAAACCCAGTCCTAACCTAAACCCAGTCCTAACTGCATTATCCCCTCTAGCACCTTGTCTTGTCTTGTTGTGGGATCAATGCCCGCAGTCTCCAAGGAGCTCTTTGCCTTTTGTAGAAGAGATGTTGGGATTGGATCTACCCCTTAGCATCCGACAAATACCCCAAACCAGGGGAATTACCTCAAATGGTAAAGTGCTTGCTTAGCATGCGAGAAGTAGCAGAGTCGATACCTGCATTCTCCAAGGAATCCTTTGTATTTTGTAAAAGAGATGTGGGATCGGAAATGAGTCCAGGATCTATCCCTCAGCGTCAGACAAATACACCAAACCTAATCCTGGCCGCGTTCTCTAGATTGGTCTCTTATCATGGAATAGTGAAGAAACCCAGTACGTGATTTATTGTTCTCAAGTAGCGCATCAAGGTGACCCCGACAATTCCACCGAGGGCTTGCAGAGATGAAGAGGCCCCAGTCCCGAAATGTCCACCCCCAAGATGGACTGAGGTCTTAACCTACCCGCATGGACAATCCAAATATCTTCTGGACAAAAAAAGTTTGTGGTCAGACAAGACAAAGGTTGAGCCGGTCACCTGAACATGAAACGTTTGATCTGAGTGTCCGGGATTCAATTCCCTGTTCAGGTGACCAGGTCTGAGGTCCACTTGCAAACGCCTCCTTTTTGCCCTCAAAATACGAGGGCAACAGGACAATCCCTTGGTACTTTATGGAAACTACATGAGGAGCCTGGCTTTTAACTGGAACTGGAAAGACTTGTGGCCCCGCACACAAACCAAGTATCTTCTGATCAGCTGATCCTTAACATCAGCTGTCACAGACATTGGCGTCGTTTGGGGACCTCATCCTGATCCACGGTTACCACTGATTTGTAGAGTAAGTGTCAGGTTCAAACTCCTGTGACACTTGTAAAAACACTTAAATACAGAAATACAGAAGAGACAGGAGAGGAGAGTGAAACCACATACCCAGTGACATGCCGCTCCACTCTGAATATGCAGTTCACACTCCTCTTCTTTTATTCTCTTTCGGGGGTCCCTACTACATGGTCGTGCAACTCTAAGGGGGGGGGGGGGGGGGGGGGAGAAGGCAGTTGCACGAGCTGTATTTGTTTGTCTATGTGTGTGTGTAGGTGAGAGCAATTACTTTTAATGTTTTATGAGTTCTTATCTTAACACATTCTTGCAGGATTAACATGAGCATCTGCAGAGTCGCTGTTGGTGCTTCCAAGCACCTCCAGGACCTGGGGGTCGCTGAGGGTCTCTGATTAGGGTCACGGGAACATTCCTTCTTCAGCACATTCAAACACTTTCTATTGTCTAAGCAAATGGATATAAGGGTGATAACTAACAAAATAATACCTCTATCTACATTTTATTCTAACACTCGCCCGATATGCGCTCCGCAGCGCCTTGTCATTCCAGCCGCTCTCTGTCGCTATCCAATCGACTCGACAACCGGCTGCGGGAGCGCAGCACACAGCAGAGGGCGGAGCCTCTCCGACCCACACGTCGGCTCCAAATCCCTCCTCCTGGGGCTCTTCCGGCACCACTCCTCCCTCCCTGCTCCAGCAGTGGAGCGCCGTCTGATGACGTCGGGAGTGTCGTCCCCATGCAACTGGGAGCCAGTCGCCTTTCGTCAGCGGAGAGGAGTCACCGTCCACGCCTGTGGCTGTGCCTGTACTGTGGGAGTCCTACACACAATTTCCCGCTGTCCAGTTCGCCCAGCACGCCAACGCTCTTCCTCCACCAGGGATATTCGCCAGCTGCTGGCACTGCCCGCTCCAACCACACCGGCTGCGTCATCCGCTTTGGTGGGCCGACTTCAGGTGGAAGCTACGATATCCTGGGCGGGGCAAGCTTCTCCTACCACAGCATTAATTGACTCTGGGGCGGACGAGAACTTCATTGATAGCGGACTCGTCAGTTCTCTCAACATTCCTACTGTTGAGCTTGTCCCCCACAAGAATGTCCGCTCGCTAGATGAACATCACCTGGCATGCATTACGCATCAGACGTGCACCATATCCTTGGTGCTGTCGGGTAACCACCACAAGGTCACAAATTTTTTTCTTATGCCCTCTCGCTCAGCTCTGTTAGTACTCGGCCTCCCCTGGCATCCCGTGTGTGTGTTGTGATTGTGATGTTTTGTCATTCAGCGCCACTTTGCAGTTTGTTGACATTTGCTGCCAGCCAATCAGGATGCGACACAGACGTCAGACAAGTAAAGAGACTCGCCTGCCACGCGGGCATGATTACCATTACCATTACCATCGATCAGGGATGGCAACTGAATTAAGAATCAATGCCAGAAACCTGATAATGTTTTGATGCAGACTGGTCATAATGCCTCTGAAGTTCACCAAAGCAGACCTTACTTAAGGTGACTACACTTTCAAAGTTCCCAGTGATGACTGAACCTCTCGCTTCTTGTGTTCCCCGAGAAACTCGGTCAGCTGTGGATTTGATCAAAAAGGCCAGGTTAAGCAGAAAAAGGCCTGCTCGCGGGAGACTGTGGTTCGATTCCCCGACGGGGAGTACCTCTTTTGTATGTCACAATGTCAACAAACAAACCCTTCTCATTAGAACAAAACCTCTCTTAATCTTCTTCTCAAGGTGTTCAGGTGTCTTGTACAATCTGACAGTCTTTTGCTGCCAAATCATTCCAGTCGTGGATAATGGAGCTGACCAGGAAAATGCCAGCTGTGGGATTTCAACCAGTGCCTCCTGAGCAAAAGGAGCCTTCATCTGGTGCTTTAGACCACTCATCCACCCAACCTAAAACGGTGCCCTGATCAGGAAAAAAAACTGTGACCTTGTGAGGTTCACTGACAACAGAGGACACTCAAAAGGAGCCGCACAAAGCTGGGTACTTGTACAGATGTCAGCAGCAGAGTGGCGCAGCGGTAGCGTGCTGGGCCCATAACCCAGAGGTCGACGGATCGAAACCATCCTCTGCTATGGCTGTACTCTTTACGTGTCCTTTGAAGAGCTTGCAGATGTATGGTCTTTGTTACTTAGCTGACCTGGTCCAGTAAAGAGTTCACGCTTCCTTTACTGCTGTTCTCGATGCATTTATTGCTCTTGAGTGCATTCACACGCCATTGCGGGACATTGAAGCATCGTGAAACACCGTAACTGTCCTCACTAGTCCATTGTCACTCTTATGGACTTGAAAAATCCCAGCCAGTTTCCATTCGTTTCGGGGAACCTCCTCCTCTTTGACGATCACCACATCTCCAACTTGCATGTTCCTTCTTGGCGTATGCCATCTTTGTCTCAGAGCAGTGTTGGTCAGATACTCCTTCCACCATTTGTTCCAGAACTATTCCGACAAATATTGCAATTATCTCCATCTCATTTTAGTATACAAGTCCATCCATCCATCCATCCGTCCATCCATTTTCCTCCGCTTATCCAGGTCCAGGTCGCGGGGGGCAGCAGTCTTAGTAGGGAAGCCTAGATTTCCCGGTCCCCGGCCACCTCCTCCATCTCCACCGGGAGGACACCAAGGTGTTCCCAGGCCAGCTGTGAGACATAATCCCTCCAGCGTGTCCTAGGTCTGCCCCAGGGCCTTTTCCCGGCTGGGTATGCCCGGAACACCTCACCAGGGAGGCGTCCGTGAGGCATCCGGACTAGATGCCCGAGCCACCTCAACTGACTCCTCTCGATGTGAAGGAGAAGCGGCTCTACTCTGAGCCCTCCCGGATGACTGAGCTCCTCACCCTATCTCTTAGGGTGAGTCCAGCTACCCTACGGAGGAAACTCATTTCAGCCGCCTGTATCCGAGATGTCATTCTTTCGGTCATGACCCAAAGCTCATGACCATAGGTGAGGGTGGGAACATAGATCGACCGGTAAATTGAAAGCTTTTTTAACCACGACGGTCCGTTACAGCGACCGCATTACTGCCGAGGCTGCGCCGATCCGTCTGTCGACCTCACGCTCCCACTTTCCCTCACTCGTGACCATACCTAAGATACCTAAACTCCTCCACCTGGGGTAGGACCTCATTCCCAACCCGGAGGGAGCACTCCACCCTTTTACGACTGAGAACCACGGCCTCTGATTTGGAGGTACTGAGTCTCATCCCAGACGCTTCGCACTCAGATGCAAACCGTCCCAGTAAGCGCTGAAGGTCACAGCCCGTAGAGGCCATAAGAACCACATCATCTGCAAATAACAGAGATGAGATTCTAAGGCCCCTGAAACAGATTCCCTCAACACCTTAGCTGCGCCTAGAAATTCTGGGATGTCCATAAGTGCACTTGGCACCAGGACACCCTTGGCTGCAGGTCTATGATCGACTTTGCAGTCGTGTCATCAGACCTGCGTCCGCATGTTCTGGACAGGCGGGTGAAGAGAGGGGCTGAGCTGTCAACTGATCACCACCTGGTGATGAGTTGGATTAGATGGCGAGGGAGGATGCTGGACAGACCTGGTAGACCCAAACGAGTAGTGAGGGTGTGCTGGGAACGTCTGGCAGAGTCTCCCGTTCGTCGAGTCTTCAACTCTCACCTCTGGCAGAGCTTCGCCTGCATCCCGGGGGAGGACCGGGATATTGAGTCCGAATGGGCCATATTCCGTGCCTCCATTGCTGAGGCGGCTGACCGGAGCTGCGGCCGCAAGGCGGTTGGTGCCAGTCGTGGCGGCAGGCCCCGAACCCGATGGTGGACACCAGAGGTCAGGGCCGCCATCAAGCTGAAGAAGGAGTCCTATCGAGCGTTGATGGCTTGTGGGACTCCGGAAGCAGCTGACAGGTACTGTCAGGCCAAACGGTTCGCGGCTTCGGCGGTTGTCGAGGCAAAAACTCGGGTGTGGGAAGAATTCGGTGAGGCCATGGAGCACGACTTTTGGTCGGCCTCGAAGGGGTTCTGGCAAACCGTCCGGACCCTCCGAAAAGGGAAGCATTGCCCAGTCCACACTGTTTACAGTGGAGACGGGGCCTGCTGACCTCGACTGGGGATTTGTTTTGGTGAAGTAGGTGCAGACACATCTATTAAAAAGTGAAAATACAAAATATACAGTATACAGTATAAATATATGTACACGGTCTGTTTTTGTTTGTTGTTCCGGAACTGCAGTCTGATTGTTTTTCCTAAGAGTCCAAACTGAGCGTTAATTTAACGCATATAGAGTGTCAAAGTGGCAGGATGAGGCAGAGGTGGGGTGTGAACAGTGTCGGGGGGGGGGGGGGGGGTCCGGGACTTGTTGATGAGGCTGACAGCAGACGGGAAGAAACTGTTCTTGTGGCGTGAGGTTTTGGTCCTGATGGACCGCAGCCTCCTCTCAAAGAGACTGTGTCCGGGTTGAGAAGGATCGGCCACAATCCTTTTCTGCACGCCTTAGGGTCCTGGAGGCGTACAGATCCTGGAGGGACGGGAGATTGCAGGAGATGAGGATGGACTCAATGATGGAGCTGTAGAAGTGCACCAACATTGTCTTTGGCAGGAAGAATTTCTTCAGCTGCCATAGGAACGTAGGAAGTACATCCTCTGCTGTGCCTTCTTGATGAGGGAGCTGATGTTCGGCTCCCACTGGAGGTCCTGGGAGATGATGGTACCCAGGATGCGGAAGGACTCCACAATGTCAATCGTAGAGTCACAGAGGGTGATGGGGACAGGAGAGGCTGAGTTCTTCCTGTTGTCCACAACCATCACCACTGTTTTTAGGGCGTTGAGCTCCAGGTTGTTCAGGTTGCACCAAGTCACCAGATGGTCAACCTCTCACCTGTAGGCAAACTTGTCGCCGTCAGAGATGAGTCCGATGAGAGTGGTGTCGTCCGCAGACTTTGGGAGCTTGACAGACTGGTGACTGGAGGTGCAACTGTTTGTGTACAGGGAGAAGAGCAGAGGAGAAAGAACGCAGCCCTGGGGGGATCAGGTGCTGACGGTTTTTGTATCTGAGATGTGTTTCCCCAGCTTCATGCACTGTTTCCTGTCAGACAGGAAGTCTGTAATCCACCTGCAGGTGGAGTCAGGCACGCTCAGCTGGGAGAACTTCTCCTGGAGCAGAGTTGGGAGGATGGTGTTGAAGGCGGAGCTGAAGTCCACAAACAGGATCCTAGCATAGGTTCCTGCGGAGTCCAGGTGCTGGAGGACCAACACACCAAGGCAGCCGTCCGCAGCTGTCAAGTTCCTTCTTGCCTTGCGCATCCCCTGAACTTGAAAAAGGGGGTCTGAGTAGCCACACTGAGGAAAGACTGGATTCACTCGATGCTTTCGCTGTTTTTGGGTTTTATTTGGTGAGGCACAAGTCTTGTTGTGACAATGTATAGCACAGCACAGCACAGCGTAGTGTAGCACAGCAGTGTAGCACATAGTGCATAGGTGAAAACCTTCAAAAAAAAAAAAGGGGGAAAGTATAAGTATACACAATATACATATTTCTAAATATATATAATATGCACAATAATATACATATGCAAGTATTTATATAAGATATAAATCATGTTCAGCAGTATATTAACCATTAAACAGTTTAACAACGGTTGGAATAATTTTGTCCCCTTAACCTGCATTTATTAACTTATTCTTTACTTCATTATTTCGTTATTTTATTTGATCTATTTATTAAACCATTTGCATTGCCCCCATCTTGCCACGTAACTAAAATTATTATTATAAAAGCTCTAAATAATATAGGCCCACTGAAAAGAAATGAGCATAGCGCGTTCCTTCGATGCCCAAAGCTCGCTGATCAGCTCAATTGGTGCCAATTAAATGAACCACCGCGAGCCGCCGTGTGCACCTACGCGACACAGGCGATCGACGGTGTTCCAGACCCCACTTTCTAACTAATTGCACCGTGTTAATACTTTTAATCTAGTACCAATAACTAAAGTGAGGCGCGCGTCACCAGCGGCCATCACATCCAAAAAAAAGCCGTGCCTTACGTGGCACGGGTGCGTTAAACCACAGCGCTAATATTAAAAGGAATTTCTTACCGGCTGCCTCTTCAGTGTTGTATAGCTCCAGTTTGCGCAAGGTTTGGGGTGCAGTTCTGACTACCTTCTCGATACCACTTGTCTGCAGCCTTACCTGCTGAGAAAGGAAGTGCCCTAATGCAGACGCCCAGGTGCGCTTAAAACTGATTCCCACTTCCGGTTTAGATGTTCCCCACCTGATCTCCCGTGTTTAATTTAGTAAAATAAGGTGCTAATTGCAACGAAAATTTATTATTCCCTTAATGAGGGCCATGAAAAGTATTTTTTATTTTTATTTATCTTTTTATTTATTTTTTTCCTGTCTGCCTTATCTAAATTATTTTGGACAAGGGTTTGACTTGACAGCAGTGCCATTTTGGAAACACGTGGTGGCATGGGAATAAATGACTACATGGTAATCAGGTGGTTAGGTGTCAGTGGTTCCAGAAACATGGGTTGTTTACATTGTCCACAGTAAGAGGGTGATTATTCTCAACAGACATGGCTTCCTAAAGAAAGGTTCTCAAGGAACTGTCACTCAACCTGCCAGCACTGTTTGCTAGGACTGAAAGGAGCACGCTTTTGATGGTTCTGATCTGGCGCTCCCAAATACCTCCCATATGGCTTGCATTTATGACAAAGTTGCATTGCTTGTCTGCCAGGTATTCTGTTACTCTTTCTGTGTTTATTTCCTTTAGAGACTTTTTAAAAGGCATTCACACACTCTGCGTTTTGTTTCCCATGTGGGTATTATGTTATGTTAGTCCAGATTAACAACCTAGTTATTTGTGTCAGTCCCAGGGACCATTTCCAGACCCTCGTGTGACACTTATGTTGGACTCTTTTGGAGAGCCCTTGCATTCTTCCCAATAGGTAAACCCTTTGTATCGGTGCCAAATATATACGGGATTCCCCACCTGCTGACCAAATGACACACGACAAATGCTGTTGTCTCAACAGTGCAAGCAGTTACTGTCTAGAAGAGTAAAGGCAGCATTGCCAGGTTGACATGCTCAGCTGGCACTATGGCTTAGCTGGTGAAAGTGCCTGTCTAATAAACAGGAGATCCTGGGTTCAAATCCCAGCAGTACCTGGGTGCTTGGTCCGTGAAACTTTGGCAGCTGAATTTTGAGCCACATACCTCTTTTTGTCACTTGCCCTTCAAAAACGAGTCTATGGTGCATCCACACCTGACATGATTGTTGTGGATCCCGTTACGCCAGAAGGTGCTTGAATCCAAAGAGTATGACATTGTGATGTTTTGTCATTCAGCGCCACTTTGCATAGGCTCAGCCACTTTTCTCCGACAGTACAAACCCATGTGGCATTGGTGGTTCAGTGGTAGAATTCTCGCTTGCCAAGAGGGAGGCCCGGGTCCAATTCCCAGCCAATGCAGTGTATATCAGCTTGTACCTTTCTTTAGAGTTCATGTGAAAAAGTACAAAGGCTCTTTTTCCTGCAAAAGGGTAGAACTCAGAATGACACCTGAAACGTAAGAGAACGGACCACCTGACAGTTAAGGTGGACAGCACTTGAGTATTTGCACATTTCTGTCAGAAGTAGAAACTTATTGAAACCTTACTGCAGTGATGCTGATGTAGTCTCTGTGCAATTGCTTGTGTTGTTGACATTTGCTGCCAGCCAATCAGGATGCGAGACAGATGTCAGACAAGCAGAGAGACTTTGGAGAAATGAAGTCAGGTATTTGAATCCCGTCTAAGCCAGCAGTCAAGTCACAGTTTTCTTCTCCACAATATTATTTTTTTCCAATTAATCCCTATATAATTACAAACTATTCATATCAGGCTTATATTGATAGCAGTGCTTGAAATAAAATACAAAATCAATGCAATGCCACAAAGAATATTTATTTATCAGGTTGCCACACTCAAGAACACTCTCAATAATAATAAAAAAAATCTACATGTAAGCAGTTATGAATAAAGAATATACACATTGTTCATTTATTTTGCCGCCTTTGTTTCTCCTTTTCATAAAACGGAGAGGCCTGGAACTCCCTCCAGCTCATCTCTTTTCCCATCCTGTGCTCTCTATAGATGGAGAACACTTTGGCAGGACAGTAGATGTACTTCTCTGAAGCCAGTGTGGATGCGGGGGCTTTTCCGGCCCTGCTTCAGCTGCATCCTGCAGAGGCACTTTCGGACAGGGGGTGGAGGAGATTCCTCCCTCTTTCTCTTCTTCTGCTGTTTTTCCTCCACCCTTTTTCTTGTCTCATCCACCTCTCGCTGGAAGAAGTCTGTTTGACTGAAATCTTTAAATGGCATCTTCGGTTCTGTCAGACCTTCTGCAGCAATAAGATTATCTGACAGGGCCTTGTTGATGAACGTCGTGGTTGATGTCCCATCCACTTGATATTTTCATTTTGGTTGGCCACAGCACAGACATGGTTTTTGTTTGAGATTTTTGACACAGGAGGTGGTTGCTGCTGCTCCAATGGGGTATGAGCAGGTGGTGGTGGTGAAATAACCATCACTGCAGGCAGTGTCACTACAGGCACAAGATGCAACTATTCCAACAAAGGTACAAATGATTACGTTTTTACCTGGCTTTGCTTTGGCTGAGCGAGAAGTCCTTTCAGGCAAGAAAACAGCAAAAAGCAACACACACCAGCCGTGACTCAGACAAAACACAGAATACAAACAACAACACGATTACGGCTACAAGCTATCGTTTTTTGGGTGAGAACCATGAACTCTTACTCAGAGGTGCGGATTGCTCATTCTCGCTGCTTCAAATTTGCCTGCGAGCAAACCTTGAACTTTAGACTCAGATCAATCGAAATGGTTGCCGACGCTCTTTCTCTGTCTTGTTGCCGTTTCTCATTGAGGTTTCCTGACTGAGAGCAGATCGGCCTCACGGCTGGTTGGTTGTCTCCCGTGGACGGGCAGACCTTTCCAGCAAGCATTGGTAGTGCTGGGCTGGTCGTTTCTTGCTCGGTCTGGCTGCACTCGCAAGCCAAGGAGCTTGGCGTGGTGCTGCACCTGCCTCTTGTTTTAAACACGGGATAAGGGGAGAGCGCGAACGCAGTCCCCCACTACCACAAATTATGCAGTCGAGATTCCCGCATTTGGGGAATTCGCAGAGGTCAGCTCAACCCATGTGCAATGGCTGAGCCTCGCCCTGGGTGAACCACCTTCTTGATCATGGTATCTCCCCTGGCAGGTAAGTATGAGTTGCACCGGTCCCGCCCGGACTAGTCTCTCGCACATGCCACATGCTGAGTGGTGGTCTCATCAGGTCGCCCACAACAAGCCCAGCCACTTGACCTGTGTCCAAATTCAGAGACATGACTCTGGTTATCTCAAGGAGTCAGTCTGTATGGCACTCTTGTGACTTCATTCTGAGCAAAGACAGCGGCAGCAAGTGGCTTAGTGCAGTTGCTGCAGACGTTCAATGCGGAGACTGAAGTACTGACTCAACGTCCCTAGTCACACCATGTAACATGAGAGGCCAATATGTTGAACCCTGACACGTGTAGATGTGCAAGGTCGTTGTGAGTCAGTGGGTTGTCAGGTTCAAACTCCTGTGACACTTGTAAAAACACTTAAATGCAGAAATACAGAAGAGACAGACAACAATATTCAAAGTTACTCGCAGCGAGGAGAGTGAAACCACATACCCAGTGACATGCCGCTCCACTGAGTATGCAGTTCAAACTCCTCTTTATTTATTCTCTTTTGGGGGTCCCTACTACATGGTCATGCAACTCTAGTGGTGGCAGTTGCACGAGCTGTATTTGTTTCTCTATGTGTATGTGTGTGTATGTGTGTGTATTACTTTTATTGTTTTATGAGTTCTTATCTTGACACGTTCTTGCAGGATTAACATGAACATCTGCAGGGTTGCGGTTGGCGCATCCAGGCACATCCAGGACCTGGGGGTTGCTGGGGGTCTCTGATCAGGGTCACAGGAACATTTCTTCTTCAGCACATTCAAACACTCTTTCTATTGTCTAGGCAAATGGATATAAGGGTGATAACTGATGCTATATTCATTCTATCTACATTTTATTCTAACAAGGATCTATCCTTGAGCATCCGACAAATGCTCTGTCTCGCCCTAAACCCAGTCCTGACAGCATTCTCAGTCGAGGACCTTGTCTTATTGTCCATGTTTTGTTTATATTTCTGTTGTCAGTCGCTTCAGGATGACAACGGTTTGTGCTTCAAGGTGACCCCAACCATTCGACCGAGGCCGAAGACAAATCCTATCTCCAGTCAAAACCTACCCAAATGACAATTCCCTGACCGGGAATCGAACCCGGGCCGCGGCGGTGAGAGCGCCGAATCCTAGCCACTAGACCACCAGGGACTGCTTTATGTCTGCACTCAGCAAGGCAGAGACAGTGTCACTTTGACGTACTCCAGCAAAGGAACCAAAATAGTTCTGTGACTGGACCTTCTCTGCCAACATTGCAGCAGCAGGGGAATTACCTCAGATAGTAGAGCGCTTCCCTTAAATGTTAGACCCGAACCTCTTTTGTTTTGCTAATGTGGTCTGTTTTCTTATCCCCGCAAATGTCCAAATGCACAATGTTTTTGCCTTTGTCGAGAGCATTGTAGTACATATGACATTTATGCTACATATGACATCAGAAATGATGGATATTTCTTACACAGAACATGACGTCTGATTCAAAACATTTACTTGAAATGTTGGAGAGAAAAAAATGGAGTCGCTGAAACACATATGCAAGGCACTGCTGGGATTTGAACCCAGGACCTCCTGTTTACGAGACAGGAACTTTGACAAACTAATCCACAGCGCCGGCGAAGGAGTGTCTTCAGTGTTAGGCGAACTACTGCATAACGGAAACCACACCAGTGGCCAGGCTTTCAACAGGACTGGTGAAATCCTGCCAGTGTAAGCGGACCGAATCCACGATTATTCTCCTCCTTGGTCTTCGCTGTGTCAAGGATGAGGATGTTGTTTGCATGCAACGACACCACAGCGGCCACCTCCTTCCTATAAGCCCCTTCGTGCAGGCCAGTGACGCACCCGATCAGTCATCCGGGAAATATGGATTGTGTGTCCAAACTGGGGACAGATGCCCGTGTACACACCTTCAGGGATCAAGCACATATCCTTGTTCCCATTTGTCACCTTGATTTTTTTGTGAAAGAAGGAATTGAACGGCCTTGCTTCCACCCAGTTTCCAACTAGGGACCTTTTGCATGTAAGGCAAACGTGCTAACCACTACACTATTAAGGGTGAGCCCTTTAAGGGGACTGGTGAAGCAGTTGCCAAACAATGACACAAGACGATGTGTCCAAAGTGGGGGGCGTATTGACAATTGTCCAAATCGACAAATGTTTCTCCCTTGTAGGGAAAGTTGTTCCACAAATTATGGGCTTTTCTTCAACAAAACATGAAATCACAATCACGGCTTGACAGGTTTGGCTTGTAACCTCCTCTAACGTTGTCTGGAGGGGTGGCCCTTTGATGAATGAAGTTAAGGTCCTTTCAGCTTGCCAATAAGCATTTTCAAACTATTGGCAAAGTCGCAAGGTAAACAGGGATTGTGCTCAAACCCAGGCTTGAACCACGGACCTTTAAATCTTAATTCTCGCACTCGCCCGACTGAGCGATTCAGCTGCAAAGGTGGTGTTCCACTTTTTCAGTAGAGGCTAAAAGAGGGGCCAGGGTGAAGCTGTGTTTCTGCCACATGTGTTGCTGCGTACCCGGCCCAGGGTGTTCTCATCTTGGGTTGGTATGTCCCCATGCTGGTAATGTGGGGTCTACTCTTCTCCGCCTGAACAGGGACTTGAACCCTGGACAATCAGATTAAAAGCCTGATGCTCTACCGACTGAGCTATCCAGGCCCTTGAGGAATGAGGACAACTCACAAGGCAAAATCTTCTGGCATACTGTACTTGACCTTGCAGAGATGAGAGCTTCTTCTCTGGCTCTCAACAAAGGCGGTCGCATCTTTCCCCTCTCCTCCCTATCCCTTATCTTCCCTGCTTTGTTGTTCCCTGTCCATCCTGTCGATGGAGTTTGACTTGATTCTTTGTCACGCAGTCTGAAATTGGCAAACTGAGAAATTCTGATTGAGTGACCAATGCAGTCTGTCTATTTTAATACATTTTGTCTCAACTCATGTTGAAAAAGGACAGAGCCATTTCCGTGAGAGCACAAGACCCCTGGATTGTACCCAAAAACACTTTGCGTTCATCAAAGAGTAAAGCTGGTGTCCTGGTTTGCAATGCCTCGATTGTTACACCAGAAGGTGCGAGTCACATCCAAAACAAAGGGCATGCTGGACGCATAGCATGCGTTAGTATGGCTTCAACTGAACAGAAGTTGGCAGCGTGTGCGTCTCTGTGGCGCAATCGGTCAGCGCGCTCGGCTGTTAACTGGGAGGCTGGTGGTTCGAGCCCACCCGGGGACGTTCTCTGGATGTCACCAGTGTCACTGTTCATTCATGTTTGCGCTCCACTCTTGCACAGCACTTGTGTGGTTCCCAATTGGCAAACTGCGTGTCAATGACTTTTCAAAAGCACATTCCAGCTTCCATGGTCTAACACATTTGATCAGAAGTTAGGTTGATCAAGTCACAGATTTCAGTTTGTTTCTGCACAGGTCTGGTGAAACACAGAAGCTCTGCTTATCTTTTGCAAAAGCGCCATCCAGGATTATAGATTAAGAGACGACGGAATGCTTTTATGTTAAAAGGAATCAAGTCAAACCCCATCAACTGGTAAGCAGGGGCCCTTAAGAGAAGACACTGTATACTGTTGTGATTTTTTGACAGACATGTCTAGTAAACAGGAGATCCTGGGTTCAAATCCCAGCAGTGCCTTCTCTGTGTTTCAGCAGCTCCTATGCTGTTACTTAAAAGAAATGTTGTTCTTGTTCTGTTGAATAAAGACCCATCATTTCTGATGTCATATGTAGTATACATGTCACATGTACTACAATGCTCCCTACAAAGACAATACCCTTGTGTATTTGGACATTTGCAGGTTTAAGAAAACAGACCACATTAGCCAAATATCTTCCGGACAAAAGAGTGGTCAGACAAGACAAAGTTTGAGCCAGTCACCTGAACATTAGACTTTTGATCTGAGTGTCCGGGATTCAAGTCCCTGTTCAGGTGACCAGTGATAGGGTCTGAGGTCCACTTGCAAACGCCTCCTTTTTGCCCACAAAATACAAGGGCAACAGGACAATCCCTTGGTACTTTATGGAAACAATGTGAGGTGCCTGGCTTTTAACTAGAAGTGGAAAGACTTGTGTAGCCCCTCACACAAACCATGTGTCTTCCTCCCATGCAGCTGATCCTTGACATCAGCAAAAATTTGGTTCTAGGACAATGGGGTCACCTGCCCCCCATTGGTCTTTTCCAAGGAGTCACGGTGGCCGAGAGGTTAAGGCGTTGGACTCGAAATCCAATGGGGTTTCCCCGCACAGGTTGGAATCCTGTCTGTGACGCTTTGGCTGGGCATTTGTTGCCGCCATGCTGTTTACCTTGTGGTGGAGTACTGTTGGTTATGAGGGCCGGGGTGTTGTCCTTTCACGGCCCGCATTCTCTACACTGGAGGTCTAAATTTTGGGTAGAGGATAATGGGGTCCACTGTCCCCATTGATCTGCTTCTTGCAGTCTCGGTGGCCGAGATTTTTGTTGCCACTCTGCTTTGACATGCTGTTTTCTTTACCTCTCCTCTGTCTTTCAGCGGCCTTGTCGAGGGTGTTTCACAGGTGGGTGGGTGGTGTGATGTTGGATATGGGGGCCAGTGGGTTGTAGCCCTTTTGTTGTTCCTGGAGCACATAAAGAAGAGTGGCCAGTACGGGGGGTCGAACCCATGACCTTGGCGTTATGAGCACCACACGCTGACCAACTGAGCTAACCGGGATAGCGGCAGAGAGCTGCTGGAATGACAAGGCGCTACGAAACGCGTATCGGGCGAGCCTCAGCGTCTGGGTCTCATCCCGAGCGGCCAGCTCATCTTGCACTTGTTGGCTGAGGCTCGCCCGATATGCGCTCCGCAGCGCCTTGTCATTCCAGCCGCTCTCTGTCGCTATCCATTCGACTCGACAACCGGCTGCGGGAGCGCAGCGCACAGCGGAGGGCGGAGCCTCTCCGACCCACACGTCGGCTCCAAATCCCACCTCCTGGGGCTCTTCCGGCACCACTCCTCCCTCCCTGCTCCAGCAGCGGAGCGCCGTCTGATGACGTCGGGAGTGTCGTCCCCATGCAACTGGGAGCCAGTCGCCTTTCGTCAGCGGAGAGGAGTCACCGTCCACGCCTGTGGCTGTGCCTGTACTGTGGGAGTCCTACACACAATTTCCCGCTGTCCAGTTCGCCCAGCACGCCAACGCTCTTCCTCCACCAGGGATATTCGCCAGCTGCTGGCACTGCCCGCTCCAACCACACCGGCTGCGTCATCCGCTTTGGCGGGCCGACTTCAGGTGGAAGGTACGATATCCTGGGCGGGGGAAGCTTCTCCTACCACAGCATTAATTGACTCTGGGGCGGACGAGAACTTCATTGATAGCGGACTGGTCAGTTCTCTCAACATTCCTACTGTTGAGCTTGTCCCCCACAAGAATGTCCGCTCACCTGGCATGCATTACGCATCAGACGTGCGCCATATCCTTGGTGCTGTCGGGTAACCACCACAAGGTCACCATTTTTTTTCTTATGCCCTCTCGCTCAGCTCTGTTAGTACTCGGCCTCCCCTGGCATCCCGTGCGTGTGTTGTGATTGTGATGTTTTGTCATTCAGCGCCACTTTGCAGCGGCACATCCACTCGACAATTTAATTTGTTCTCCGACAGTGTTTCCCAATGTGGCATTGGTGGTTCAGTGGTAGAATTCTCGCTTGCTAAGCGGGAGGCCCGGGTCCGATTCCCGGCCAATGCAGTACATCTTAGCTTGTACCTTTCTTTAGAGCTCATGTTGAAAAAGTACAAAGGCTCTTCTCCTGCTAAAGGGCAGTATTCAGAATGACACCTGAAACGTAACAGACCGGACCACCCGAGAGTTAAGGTGGACAGCACTTAGTGAAACCTGACTGCAGTCATGCTGTTGTAGTCTCTGTCGCGCAATTGGTCAGCACGTTTGGCTGTTAACTGAGAGGTTGGTGGTTCGAGCCCACCCAGGGACTCTCAATTCACACATTTGTTGGACTTTGGACTCCCTCCCTTGTATGAACATTTTTCCCCATTGGCGAACTGTTTTTGTGTTGGTGCCAGATGCACTGCCGGCACTGTGGCTAAGCTGGTCAAAGTGCCTGTCTAGTAAACAGGAGATCCTGGGTTCAAATCCCAGCAGTGCCTGGGTGCTTGGTCAGTGAAACTTTGGCAGCTGATTTGTCAACCATGTACTTCTTTTTGTCACTTGCCCTTCAAGAACGAATTGACGTTGCATCCACAGCTGACGTGATTGTTGTGGATCCCATTACGGCAGAAGGTGCTTGAAGATTAAGATTAAGATTAAGATATGCCTTTATTCGTCCCTCAGTGGGGAAATTTGTATTGCACAGCAGCAAGAGTACCAGGTTGTGGTCTGATCTTCCCAGGGGAGGAAGTGCTGTTGAACTGTATGCCTCCTTGGTGTTGGCATAACACAAGTCCAGTGTTTTATTGTCTCTGGTGCAGCAGGTGACATACTGGGTGAAGGTGGGCAGGGTGGAGGATGGAGAAGCGTGGTTGAAATCACCTGAGAGAGGAAGGAGAGCCTGCGGATGTTGTGTCTGTAGCCGGCCCATGGCAGAGTGGATGACGTCACAGGCCGCGTCGGCGTTAGCAGAGGGGGGAATGTACGCCGCTATCGCGATAACGTGCGAGAATTCCCGCGGCAGATAGTACGGTCTCATGCTAACGGCTAACAGTTCAATGTCTTTGCAGCAGAGTTGCTCTTTAATAGTGATGTGAACTCTTTGAATCCAAAGAGTATGACATTGTGATGTGTTGTCATTCAGCGCCACTTTGCAGAGGCTCATCCACTTGACGGTTGAATTTTTTTTCTCTTACAGTGTGTCCCCACGTGGCATTGGTGGTTCAGTGGTAGAATTCTCACTTGCCAAGCGGGGCCGCGCACGTGTTGTTGACATTTGCTGCCAGCCAATCAGGATGCGACACAGACGTCAGACAAGCAAAGAGACTCGCCTGCCACGCGGGCATGATTACCATTACCATTACCATCTATCAGGGATGGCAACTGAATTAAGAATCAATGCCAGAAACCTGCCACAGGATTTCAGATAATGTTTTGATGCAGACTGGTCATGATGCCTCTGATTCATTCAATTAATTAATTAATTAATTAATTAATTAAAATTAATTAAACCACTACCTGTGAGAGGTAAGGTACACCATTGCACTAAACATTGATAGAATAGTTAGTAATGGAGTTAGTAGTGAATAACTAACAATGCTTGTGGGGATTTTTTTGGTTTTGGACATCTTTCAGATAAATAAACATGCAAACTGACCCGGGAACATCATGGCTGTTCCTGGCAAATGAACATAACAGGAGGGTTAAGATGACGACACTTCCAAAGTTCTCAGCTATGACTGAACCTCTCGCTCCTTTGTTCCCTGAGAAACTAGGTTGGGTGTGGAATTGATCAAACATCAAGAAGACCACATCAATTCAAAAAAATTAAAAAGTGATATCGTGGCAGAAAAATGCCCGGTTAGCTCAGTCGGGAGAGCGTGAGACTCTTAATCTCAGGGTCGTGGGTTCGAGCCCCACATTGGGCGGTTCAGCTCTTTTGGTGATACATCTTAAAGATTTCTTTCCTGTGGAAAATTCTGCAACATGCGGAAAACATTTCATTCGAAGTACACAAAAACAAATCCCATTCTTGTAGGACCACAAATGGTAGAGCGCTCACTTCGCATGTGAGATGAAGTGGAATCGATGCCTGCATTCTCCAAATGGTATATTATGCCTTTTTCTTGCCAAAAAAGCATTCTCAATCTCCCACATCGTACCGGATGCTTGGATTAATTGCATTCTAATGATGTTTCCTAAAAACACAGGTGGTGTCAAAACTGGTGCATTAGTATAGTCCGATGAGGATGGGATTCGAACCCATGCGTGCAGAACACAATGGATTAGCAGTCCATCACCTTAACCTCTCGGTCACCTCATCTCCTTTGTGGACATGGTCTTGTTGACTCAAAATGACACATCTTAATTAGTGTTTTGGTGTTGCAGAAATTGTGGCAGCCTTCCTGTGCAGCGGGGGGATTTAACTCAAAGGCTAGAGTTCTTGCTCTACATGCAAGAAATAGTGGGTTTGATACCCGTATTGTCGAAATGATGTTATGGCTTTTTTTTGCCAACAAAAGCGTTCTTGATCTCCGACATCGTACCTTATACTTTGATTCATTGCATGCTAATAATGTTTACTAAAAATACAGGTGTGGTCAAAACTAGTGTACTTTTACATCACCACACTTCAAGTGGACAGACAATCTTGTCTTTTCAGACAATACAATTACAAAAGCAACACACACCTGCCATGACCCTGAATCGGCCGGGGTTGTTGCGGCCACAACACAGAGTAGGAACCACTATACAATTACGGCTGTGAGCTATGCTTTTCTGGGCAAGAACCATAAACTCAGACTTGGAGGTGCAGATTGCTCATTCCAGCTGGTTCTTTTTCGTCTGCGAGCAAAGCTTGAATTTCATGTGGGTGTTGTCCTGGCGGGAGAAACATTTTAGCTGGTGTCGGCATGGCTACTGTGACAAAAGCCCATTTTCCTTTCCAGTAAATGTGCATCAGCTGAACACTTTGCAGACCTAATGCTGTGAACATTTGCGCGAACTCAAGGTCGGGTCCTACATCCTGTTTGTGTCTGATTGTAACATGATATGCATCAGGATTCTGTATGTCACCTCCCAACTGCACTTGTCTGGTCTTAATATGTCATTGGCTGTGTTGTCGTGATCGATGTTGATGGAATCAAGAGAACAAAGTCACCCCTTTACAAACTATTTGCCAACTCACGATGTAAACAGCAATTGTGCTGAAAACTGGGATTGAACCAAGGACCTTTAGAGATTCAATCCAACGCTCTCCCAACTGAGCAATTTCAGCTGCAAAGGGGGTTCTCTGCTTTTCAGTCTGGGCTAAAAGTGGGGGTAGGGTGAAGCTGTGTCTGTGCCACGTACTATGTTGCTGTGTACCTGGTCCAGTGTGTTCTCATCTTGGGTTGGAATGTCCCCATGCTGGTAAAGGGTGGGGAATACAGTCCGTTGATGAGGATAAGCGGTACAGTGGAGTTCACTGGTTAAAGTCGCCAGGTACCATAAAAATGGCAATGGGCCACGAGGGTGTTCTGAATTCCCCTTTGGCCAAATTGGCTAAATGGCCGTACAAAAAGCAGCATACTTGGAGCCTGTGGTCAATGTCAACAGTTGGGCTAATTCAGTTCCGTTGAGACAGTGATTATGTACCAAGTCAGTTATGTCAGTCAGGATTTGGTCAAGGTTGTTGTGTGGTTTTGGCATGGATAAGGCTATGTATCTAAATTTAGGAGGAGTCCATGGTCTGTAAACATACTGAGGTACTCCCACTGCTGTTGCGGAACTTGCGGGACCTTGCAAATTTCCCCACAGAGGGACGAATAAAGGCATATCTTATCTTCTACCATAGGGTAGGCTTTTGGCAAGAAGTAGGATTCTTAATCCTACTTCTTGCCATTCTTAATGCCTTCCCAAGTTCCAACATTTCCTTGGGAGCGAGTTTGATAACCGAGCCCACCCAGGGACTCTCAATTCACACGTGTTGGACTTTGGACTCCCTCCCTTGTATGAACATTTTTCCCCATTGGCGAACTGTTTTTGTGTTGGTGCCAGATGCACAGCTGGCGCTGTGGCTAAGCTGGTCAAAGTGCCTGTATCGCACTGTATCTTGTGTTCCCTGAGAAACTCATATCTTCAATTTAATTATTGAGAATTGTGTTTACCCACAGTCCTGGAAGATCGCAAAGGTGCTTGGTCGAAAAGTTTTACTTAAACAAGTTATTCAGGGAAGGTGCCTAACTTCACCGCCTGAACAGGGACTTGAACCCTGGACCCTCAGATTATAAGTCTGATGCTCTACCAACTGAGCTATCCAGGCCTTTGTCGAATGAGGACAACTCCCAAGGTAAAATCTTCTGGCATACTGGCTAAGCTGGTCATAAGTTAGGACAATTTCACCATCAGTAAAACGACACTAAAAGGTCTGACTACTTGATGCAGGTCATATTAGTTTGGAAACGTGTATATAAAGTTGTATTGCAGTTATGTTTGTCCTCAATATCTTATTTGTGTACATGTGCATGTGTGTGTATACATCTATGTGTAGATGTGTATATACATATGCATATGCATATGTATATGTGTTATATGTATATATGTATGTATATACATATATATATGTATACAGTGAAGAAAATAAGTATTTGAACACCCTGCTATTTTGCTATTTCTCCCACTTAGAAATCATGGAGGGGTCTGAAATTTTCATCGTAGGTGCATGTCCACTGTGAGAGAGATAAACTAAAAAGAAAAATCCAGAAATCACAATGCATGATTTTTTAACAATTTATTTGTGTGATACAGCTGCAAATAAGTATTTGAACACCTGTGTATCATCTAGAATTCTGACCCTGAAAGACCTGTTAGTCTGCCCATTAGAAGTCCACCTGCACTCCATGTATCATCCTGAATCAGATGCACCTGTTTGAGGTCGTTAGCTGCATAAAGACACCTGTCCACCCCATACAATCAGTAAGACTTTAACTTGTAACATGGCGAAGACCAAAGAGCTGTCCAAAGACACCAGAGACAAAATTGTACACCTCCACAAGGCTGGAAAGGGCTACGGAGCAATTACCAAGCAGCTTGGTGAAAAAAGGTCCACTGTTGGAGCTATCATTAGAAAATGGAAGAAGCTAAACATGACGGTCAATCTCAATCGGAGTGGAGCCCCATGCAAGATATCACCTCGTGGGGTCTCAATGATTCTAAGAAAGGTGAGGAATCAGCCCAGAACTACACGACAGGACTTGGTCAATGACCTGAAAAGAGCTGGGACCACCGTTTCCAAGGTTACTGTAGGTAATACACTAAGACGTCATGATGTGAAATCATGCATGGCACGAAAGGTTCCCCTGCTTAAACCAGCACATGTCAAGGCCCGTCTTAAGTTTGCATATGACCATTTGGATGATACAGAGGAGTCATGGGAGAAAGTTTTATGGTCAGATGAGACCAAAATAGAACTTTTTGGTCATAATTCCAATAAGCGTGTTTGGAGGAAGAAGAATGAAGAGTACAATCCGAAGAACACCATCCCTACTGTGAAGCATGGGGGTGGTAGCATCATGCTTTGGGGGTGTTTTTCTGCACATGGGACAGGACGAGTGCACTGCATTAAAGAGAGGATGACTGGGGCCGTGTATTGTGAGATTTTGGGGAACAACCTCCTTCCCTCTGTCAGAGCATTGAAGATGGGTCGTGGCTGGGTCTTCCAACACGACAACGACCCGAAGCACACAGCCAGGAAAACCAAGGAGTGGCTCCGTAAGAAGCATATCAAGGTTCTAGCATGGCCCAGCCAGTCTCCAGACCTGAACCCAATCGAAAATCTTTGGAGGGAGCTCAAACTCCGTGTTTCTCAGCGACAGCCCAGAAACCTGACTGATCTAGAGAAGATCTGTGTGGAGGAGTGGGCCAAGATCCCTCCTGCAGTGTGTGCAAACCTGGTGAAAAACTACAGGAAACGTTTGACCTCTGTAATAGCAAACAAAGGCTACTGTACCAAATATTAACATTCATTTTCTCAGGTGTTCAAATACTTATTAGCAGCTGTATCACACAAATAAATTGTTAAAAAAATCATGCATTGTGATTTCTGGATTTTTCTTTTTAGTTTATCTCTCTCACAGTGGACATGCACCTACGATGAAAATTTCAGACCCCTCCATGATTTCTAAGTGGGAGAAATAGCAAAATAGCAGGGTGTTCAAATACTTATTTTCTTCACTGTATATGTATGTATATATGTGTGTATATATAAATGTATATATATTTTTCCCCTTTCTCCTCTTTAAATGTTCTCCTTTTTAAATGTTACTCATTATTATGTTTGCTTGGTTGTCGGTAGCCACAGGGGAAAAAAATATTGTTGATTTTGGGAAAAAAAACAAAAAAAAAAACTGTCTACATTGGTGGCACTACTGAATTTAATTTAGTTGTAAATTCAATGAAATGTGACACAGTACAATATAAGTGTCTTATAAATATAAGTGGGAATGGTATTTTAATAGTGATCATTCTACTGTCTTGTCATCTCTGCTGGAATCTCTGATTGACTGATATGAGAAATGTAAGAATATTACCTTAATACCTTTGTAACTATACTAAATTGTTAGAGGTACCCAGGCTAACATGCATAAATATAGAGGTAGGGATTATCATTATTATTATCATTAATTATTATTAATTATTACTTTACAAAAAATAGTAATAATGGACAGCAAGACATCATTGCTTCAAAAATTGGTTTGAGCACAGACCTAAAACCTTGCTTCCTAATGCACAAGACTAGACACACACAAACTAATAAACACGTCTAAAAACCTCAGGTAGGGTTTAACAAGAAGAAACTGATGTTTGGGTTGGTCACCTGTCCAAAGATTAGACACATGCAATACAGTAAATAAGTAAATGTCACAAAAAAGTGGGCTAATAAATTGACACACAAAGACTGCCGATTTCAGAAAATAACAGAAGAAATCTCTACACTCTACAAGAAGCAATGAAGTCTGTAAAATTAAATAATTGAAAATAAAAAATCACAAATTTTTTAACTATAATGATGAAAATGGTAATATTAATGATGGGTCGAGGGCGCGCGCGTGTTCGGACGGGCGCGCGGACGCGCCGTACGAAAAACCGCAACGATGGGATAAGCGGTAAGGGAGTTACGGCACTTGCAATTTTCCGCCCAGAGGGGGCGACGCCGGCGGCGAGGCTGGTGCGCGGTCACGTCCCGTCCGGCGCCCCGAACCGCCATAAAAAAATTTGCGACGATCGGACCGTGCAGTAGGTACTTGCAGCGGATATACGTTTCCGCCTGTGGGTGGCGCTATACAGTCTATGCGCCCACACGGTAACGGACCGGAGGGTACCCCGAACCACCAGAAAAAATTAGGTGCTGATCCGACCGTGCAGAAGGAAGTTACGGCTGATATACATTTCCACCAGTTGGTGGCGCTATAGCGTATGTACACACACTGTCATAGACCAAAGGGTAACCCGAACCACCAGAAAAAAATTCGGGCAGATCCGACCATGTGGGAGGAAGTTACGGCAGATATACATTTCCACCAGTTGGTGGCGCTATAGAGTCTATGGACACGCAGATTCAAAGAGTGCAGGGTGACCCGACCGACCAAAAAAAATTTAGAGACGATCCGACCATGTGGAAGGAAGTTACGGCTATATACATTTCCACCAGTTGGTGGCGCTATAGAGTCTATGTATACACACAGTCATAGACCAGAGGGTACCCCGAACCACCAGAAAAAATTTGGGGCAGATGCGACCATGTGGAAGGAAGTTACAGCTGATATACATTTCCACCAGTTGGTGGTGCTATACAGTCTATGTACACACAGTATAACAGACCAGAGATTGACCCAACACACCAAAAAAAATTTCAAGACAATCTGACCATGAATCAGGAAGTTACGGCAGATATACATTTCCACCAGTTGGTGGCGCTGTGTTTTGAACATGGGTTCTGGAGCGTTAGGTGCGTCCTGTAATGATAGACGTCTCCACCGAAAATCATAGTGATACGTGCCACGGGTGGCGAGGGATAATGAATTGAAACTTCTAGGTGGCGCTAGTGTGTCAATTTAGATTGGTGTCACATGGGAGCACCACCAGGGCGCTCAGGCCTGGATTCTGACCTTACGTGTAAGATTTCAGCAGCCTGTGACCTTCTGCGGGCAAAATATGAGCCTTCGATGGTCAATGGCGAAGGCTGACCATTCGCCGTGGCCACGCCCACCACATGTGCTTTACACACATCACAGTCCATCAACTGACATCATCAGTCTGTCAGTCAAACTGTGTATTGACTTTGATGTACATTGCTTCAAGGCAAGGCCAGACACCAGGCAGGGCCAGATAAGGTAAAAGTTAAGGTTAAAGTAAAAGTTTGGTGGCGTGCCACGCCCACATCCTAAGTAGCAGCCCAAAATCCTTCGCAATTTAACGTGGGCCATCCGTCTAGTGTCCGTTGATGCTACAACGGACTCATTCGGTCAAACCCTCTAGGAGGAGTTCGTCGAGATACGACCCCTACATCCTCCCCCAAATGGCCGCCGCCACCTAAAATGGCCGACTTCCTGTTGGTTTTAGAACATGGGTTCTTGAGACTTTTTTATCCGTCCTGTCACGAGTGATGTCTCCTCCGAAAATCATGCCTATACGTGCAACGGGAGGCGAGGGATAATTATTTTAAAACTTGTAGGTGGCGCTAGTGAGTCAATTTGGCTTGGTTTCAAATGGGGGCCCCACCAGGGCCCTCAGGCCTGGAATCTGCCCCCCCTTATGAGTTTTCAAGCACATGCGACCTTCTGCGGGCGAATGATGACCCTTTTTTTGTAAACGGCGAGGCCTGAGCATTCGCCGCCAGGCCACGCCCACCACGTGCGCTTTTCCTGCATCATGGTCCATCAACAGGCTTCACCAGGCTGTCAGGCAGTGACCTTGTGACCTCGGTGTTCATCTGATGAATCTCCTGGCAGAAAAGGCCTCATGTAGATGACACGCCTTTAGCCTGTCGCCGATAGGTGGCGCTGCGACGAAATCAGGAAGTGACCTACGGGGACGTTCGGGGCGGGGCCATGATCACATGTACCAAGTATGATGAAGATCTGACCACGTGGAGCCAAGTTATTCACGTCTACAGTTACGCTCAGCGTGCAAGGCCCGGACAGATGAAAAAGGGCAAAATTTGGGGGCGTGCCACGCCCACATCGTATGGAATATCCCAAAATCCTTCGCAATTTAACGTCGGCCATCCGTCTAGTGTCCGTTGATGCAACAACGGACTCATTCGGTCAAACCCCCTAGGAGGAGTTCGTCGAGATACGACCCCAACTTCTTGCCCGAAAAAGGCCGGCGCCATCCAAAATGGCCGACTTCCTGTTCGTTTTCCAATATGGGTTCTTGAGACTTTTTGGTCCGTCCTGTCACGATAGACGTCTCCACCAAGTTTCGTGACGATCGGTGAAAGTGGTGGCGGGGGCTAATTTTTTTTAAAATTCAAGGTGGTGCTAGAGAGCCAATTTTGGAACATTATATTTGAAACCCATAAAATATAAAATTTTTCGCCAGACCTGATGCGCTCGCCAAATTTGGTGAGTTTTCGGGCATGTTGAGGCCCTCAAAAAGGCCGACGGTTGGCAGAATAATAATAATAATAATAATATTAAAACTGCAAGCAGTGATGAGCGGGCTCGAGCACCCCGACGTGGTCGGGGGTACGCGCGGGTCGGGGGTACACGCGGGTCGGGGGCGCACGCGTGTTCGGACGGGCGCGCGGACGCACCGTACGAAAAACCACAACGATGGGATAAGCGGTAAGGGAGTTACGGCACTTGCAATTTTCCGCCAGGAGGGGGCGACGCCGGCGGCGATGCGGGTGCGCGGTCACGTCCCGTCCGACGCCCCGAACAGCCATAAAAAAATTCCCGACGATCGGACCGTGCGGTAGGTACTTGCGGCGGATATACGTTTCCGCCTGTGGGTGGCGCAATACAGTCTATGCGCCCACATGGTAACGGACCGGAGGGTACCCCGAACCACCAGAAAAAATTAGGTGCCGATCCGACCGTGCGGAAGGAAGTTACGGCAGATATACATTTTCACCAGTTGGTGGCGCTATAGCGTATGTACACACACTGTCATAGACCAGAGGGCACCACGAACCACCGGAAAAAAATTCGGGCAGATCCGACCATGTGGGAGGAAGTTAGGGCAGATATACATTTTCACCAGTTGGTGGTGCTATAGAGTCTACGTATATACACACCCGGTGACAGAGTGGAGGTTGACCCAACCCAGCAAAAAAAATGTGGAGACGATCCGACCATGCATAACGAAGTTACGGCAGATATACATTTTCGCCAGTTGGTGGCGCTATACAGTCTATGTACACACACAGTCATAATCCAGAGGGTACCCCGAACCACCGGAAAAAAATTCGGGCAGATCCGACCATGTAGGAGGAAGTTAGGGCAGATATACATTTTCACCAGTTGGTGGCGCTATAGAGTCTATATACACACCTGGTCACAGAGTAGAGGGTGACCCAACCCAGCAAAAAAAATGTGGAGACAATCCGACCATGCATAACAAAGTTACGGCAGATATACATTTTCGCCAGTTGGTGGCGCTATACAGTCTATGTACACACACAGTCATAGACCAGAGGGTACCCCAAACCACCAGAAAAAAATTGTGACTGATCCGACCATGTGGAAGGAAGTTGCGGCAGATATACATTTCCACCAGTTGGTGGCGCTATAGAGTCTATATATACACACACAGTCACAGACTGGAGGGTGACCGAACCCACCCAAAAAAAATTGGAGACGATCCGACCATGTATAAGGAAGTTACGGCAGATATACATTTCCACCAGTTGGTGGCGCTGTGTTTTGAACATGGGTTCTGGAGCGTTAGGTGCGTCCTGTCATGATAGACGTCTCCACCGAAAATCATAGTGATACGTGCAACGGGTGGCGAGGGATAATTAATTGAAACTTCTAGGTGGCGCTAGTGTGTCAATTTAGATTGGTGTCAAATGGGAGCACCACCAGGGCGCTCAGGCCTGGATTATGACCTTACGTGTAAGATTTCAGCAGCCTGTGACCTTCTGCGGGCAAAATATGAGCCTTCGATGGTCAATGGCGAAGGCTGACCATTCGCCGTGGCCACGCCCACCACATGTGCTTTACACACATCATAGTCCATCGACTGACATCATCAGTCTGTCAGTCAAACTGTGTATTGACTTTGATGTACATTGCTTCAAGGCAAGGCCAGACACCAGGCAGGGCCAGATAAGGTAAAAGTTAAGGTTAAAGTAAAAGTTTGGTGGCGTGCCACGCCCACATCCTAAGTAGCAGCCCAAAATCCTTCGCAATTTAACGTGGGCCATCCGTCTAGAGTCCGTTGATGCTACAACGGACTCATTCGGTCAAACCCCCTAGGAGGAGTTCGTCGAGATACGACCTCTACTGCCGCCCCCAAATGGCCGCCGCCACCTAAAATGGCGGACTTCCTGTTGGTTTTAGAACATGGGTTCTTGAGACTTTTTTGTGCGTCCTGTCACGAGTGATGTCTCCGTCGAAAATCATGCCCATACGTGCAACGGGAGGCGAGGGATAATTATTTTAAAACTTGTAGGTGGCGCTAGTGAGTCAATTTGGCTTGGTTTCAAATGGGGGCCCCACCAGGGCCCTCAGGCCTGGAATCTGCCCCCCCTTATGAGTTTTCAAGCACATGCGACCTTCTGCGGGCGAATGATGACCCTTTCTTTGTAAACGGCGAGGCCTGAGCATTCGCCGCCAGGCCATGCCCACCACATGCGGTTTTCCTGCATCATGCTCCATCAACAGGCTTCACCAGGCTGTCAGGCAGTGACCTTGTGACCTCGGTGTTCATCTGATGAATCTCCTGCCAGAAAACGCCTCATGTAGATGACACGCCTTTAGCCTGTCGCCAATAGGTGGCGCTGCGACGAAATCAGGAAGTGACCTACGGGGACCTTCGGGGCGGGAACATGATCACATGTACCAAGTATGATGAAGATCTGACCACGTGGAGCCAAGTTATTCACGTCTACAGTTACGCTCAGCGTGCAAGGCCCGGACAGATGAAAAAGGGCAAAATTTGGGGGCGTGCCACGCCCACATCGTATGGAATATCCCAAAATCCTTCGCAATTTAACGTCGGCCATCCGTCTAGTGTCCGTTGATGTAACAACGGACTCATTCGGTCAAACCCCCTAGGAGGAGTTCGTCGAGATACGACCCCTACTCCTGGCCCGAAAAAGGCCGCCGCCATCCAAAATGGCCGACTTCCTGTTCATTTTGCAATATGGGTTCTTGAGACTTTTTGGTCCGTCCTGTCACGATAGACGTCTCCACCAAGTTTCGTGACGATCGATGAAACTGGTGGCGGGGGCCAATTTTTTTTTTAATTCAAGGTGGCGCTAGAGAGCCAATTTTGGAACATTATATTTGAAACCCATAAAATATCAAATTTTTCGCCAGACCTGATGCGCTTGGCAAATTTGGTGAGTTTTCGGGCATATTAAGGCCCTCAAAATGGCGCCCAAAGGCGCGGAAGAATAATAATAATAATAATAATAAGAAAAAGAAACGGAACGATTACAATAGGGCTTTCGCACTGGTCAGTGCTCGAGCCCTAATTAAAACTGCAAGCAGTGATGAGCGGGCTCGAGCACCCCGACGCGGTCGGGGGTATGCGCGGGTCGGGGGTACGCGCGGGTCGGGGGCGCGCGCGTGACCGGACGGGCGTGCGGACGCGCCGTACAAAAAACCGCGGCGATCGGATAAGCGGTAAGGGAGTTACGGCATTTACAAATTTCCGGCAGGAGGGGGCGACGCCGGCGGCGAGGCGGGTGCGCGGTCACGTCCCGTCCGACGTCCCGAACCGCCATAAAAAAATTTGCAACGATCGGACCGTGCGGTAGGTACTTGTGGCGGATATACGTTTCCGCCTGTTGGTGGCGCTATACAGTCTATGCGCCCACATGGTAACGGACCGGAGGGTACCCCGAACCACCAGAAAAAATTAGGTGCGGAACCGACCGTGCGGAAGGAAGTTACGGCTGATATATATTTCCACCAGTTGGTGGCGCCATAGCGTATGTACACACACTGTCATAGACCAGAGGGTACCCCGAACCACCAGAAAAAAATTCGGGCAGATCCGACCATGTGGGAGGAAGTTACGGCAGATATACATTTCCACCAGTTGGTGGTGCTATCGAGTCTATGGACACGCAGATCCAAAGAGTGGAGGGTGACCCGACCGACCAAAAAAAATTTAGAGACGATCCGACCATGTGGAAGGAAGTTACGGCTATATACATTTCCACCAGTTGGTGGCGCTATAGAGTCTATGCATACACACTGTCATAGACCAGAGGGTACCCCGAACCACCAGAAAAAAATTCGGGCAGATCCGACCATGTGGGAGAAAGTTACGGCAGATATACATTTCCACCAGTTGGTGGCGCTATACAGTCTATGTACACACAAAATCATAGACCAGAGGGTACCCCAAACCACCAGAAAAGATTTGGGGCCGATGCGACCATGTGGAAGGAAGTTACAGCTGATATACATTTCCACCAGTTGGTGGCGCTATACAGTCTATGTACACACAGTATAACAGACCAGAGATTGACCCAACACACCAAAAAAAGTTTAAAGACAATCTGACCATGAATCAGGAAGTTACGGCATATATACATTTCCACCAGTTGGTGGCGCTGTGTTTTGAACATGGGTTCTGGAGCGTTAGGTGCGTCCTGTCATGATAGACGTCTCCACCGAAAATCATAGTGATACGTGCAACGGGTGGCGAGGGATAATGAATTGAAACTTCTAGGTGGCGCTAGTGTGTCAATTTCGATTGGTGTCACATGGGAGCACCACCAGGGCGCTCAGGCCTGGATTATGACCTTACGTGTAAGATTTCAGCAGCCTGTGACCTTCTGCGGGCAAAATATGAGCCTTCGATGGTCAATGGCGAAGGCTGACAATTCGCCGTGGCCACGCCCACCACATGTGCTTTACACACATCATAGTCCATCGACTGACGTCATCAGTCTGTCAGTCAAACTGTGTATTGACTTTGATGTACATTGCTTCAAGGCAAGGCCAGACACCAGGCAGGGCCAGATAAGGTAAAAGTTAAGGTTAAAATAAAAGTTTGGTGGCGTGCCACGCCCACATCCTAAGTAGCAGCACAAAATCCTTCGCAATTTAACGTGGGCCATCCGTCTAGTGTCCGTTGATGCTACAACGGACTCATGCGGTCAAACCCCCTAGTAGGAGTTCGTCGAGATACGACCCCTACATCCTCCCCCAAATGGCCGCCGCCACCTAAAATGGCCGACTTCCTGTTGGTTTTTGAACATGGGTTCTTGACACCTTTTTCTGCGTCCTGTCACGAGTGATGTCTCCTCCGAAAATCATGCCCATACGTGCAACGGGAGGCGAGGGATAATTATTTTAAAACTTGTAGGTGGCGCTAGTGAGTCAATTTGGCTTGGTTTCAAATGGGGGCCCCACCAGGGCCCTCAGGCCTGGAATCTGCCCCCCCTTATGAGTTTTCAAGCACATGCAACCTTCTGCGGGAGAATGATGACCCTTTCTTTGTAAACGGCGAGGCCTGAGCATTCGCCGCCAGGCCACGCCCACCACGTGCGCTTTTCCTGCATCATGCTCCATCAACAGGCTTCACCAGGCTGTCAGGCAGTGACCTTGTGACCTCGGTGTTCATCTGATGAATCTCCTGCCAGAAAAGGCCTCATGTAGATGACACGCCTTTAGCCTGTCGCCAATAGGTGGCGCTGCGACGAAATCAGGAAGTGACCTACGGGGACCTTCGGGGCGGGAACATGATCACATGTACCAAGTATGATGAAGATCTGACCACGTGGAGCCAAGTTATTCACGTCTACAGTTACGCTCTGCGTGCAAGGCCCGGACAGATGAAAAAGGGCAAAATTTGGGGGCGTGCCACGCCCACATCATATGGAATATCCCAAAATCCTTCGCAATTTAACGTTGGCCATCCGTCTAGTGTCCGTTGATGCAACAACGGACTCATTCGGTCAAACCCCCTAGGAGGAGTTCGTCGAGATACGACCCCAACTTCTTGCCTGAAAAAGGCCGCCGCCATCCAAAATGGCCGACTTCGTGTGCATTTTCCAATATGGGTTCTTGAGACTTTTTGGTCCGTCCTGTCACAATAGACGTCTCCACCAAGTTTCGTGACGATCGGTGAAACTGGTGGCGGGGGCTAATTTTTTTTAAAATTCAAGGTGGCGCTAGAGAGCCAATTTTGGAACATGATATTTGAAACCCATAAAATATAAAATTTTTCGCCAGACCTGATGCGCTCGCCAAATTTGGTGAGTTTTCGGGCATGTTGAGGCCCTCAAAAAGGCCGACGGTTGGCAGAATAATAATAATAATAATTAAAACTGCAAGCAGTGATGAGCGGGCTCGAGCACCCCGACGCGGTCGGGGGTACGCGTGGGTCGGGGGTACACGCGGGTCGGGGGCGCGCGCGTGTTCGGACGGGCGCGCGGACGCACCGTACGAAAAACCACAACGATGGGATAAGCGGTAAGGGAGTTACGGCACTTGCAATTTTCCGCCCGGAGGGGGCGACGCCGGCGGCGAGGCTGGTGCGCGGTCACGTCCCGTCCGGCGCCCCGAACCGACATAAAAAAATTTGCGACGATCGGACGGTGCGGTAGGTACTTGCGGCGGATATACGTTGCCGCCTGTGGGTGGCGCTATACAGTCTATGCGCCCACACGGTAACGGACCGGAGGGTACCCCGAACCACCAGAAAAAATTAGGTACCGATCCGACCGTGCGGAAGGAAATTACGGCTGATATACATTTCCACCAGTTGGTGGCGCTATAGCGTATGTACACACACTGTCATAGACCAAAGGGTACCCCGAACCACCAGAAAAAAATTCGGGCAGATCCGACCATGTGGGAGGAAGTTATGGCAGATATACATTTCCACCAGTTGGTGGCGCTATAAAGTCTATGGACACGCAGATTCAAAGAGTGGAGGGTGACCCGACCGACCAAAAAAAATTTAGAGACGATCCGACCATGTGGAAGGAAGTTACGGCTATATACATTTCCACCAGTTGGTGGCGCTATAGAGTCTATGTATACACACAGTCATAGACCAGAGGGTACCCCGAACCACCAGAAAAAATTTGGGACCGATCCGACCATGTGGAAGGAAGTTACAGCTGATATACATATCCACCAGTTGGAGGCGCTATAGCTTATGTACACACACTGTCATAGACCAGAGGGTACCCCAAACCACCAGAAAAAAATTCGGGCAGATCCGACCATGTGGGAGAAAGTTACGGCAGATATAAATTTCCACCAGTTGGTGGTGCTATACAGTCTATGTACACACACAGTCATAGACCAGAGGGTACCCCAAACCACCAGAAAAAATTTGGGGCCGATGCGACCATGTGGAAGGAAGTTACAGCTGATATACATTTCCACCAGTTGGTGGCGCTATAGTGTATGTACACACACAGTCATAGACCAGAGGGTACCCCAAACCACCAGAAAAAAATTTGGGCAGATCGGACCAAGTGGGAGCAAGTGACGGCAGATATACATTTTCACCAGTTGGTGGCGCTATAGAGTCTATGTACACACCCAGTCATAGACTGGAGGGTATCCCAAACCACCAGAAAAAATTTGGGGCAGATCCGACCATGTGGAAGGAAGTTACAGCTGATATACATTGCCACCAATAGGTGGTGCTATACAGTCTATGTACACACAGTATAACAGACCAGAGATTGACCCAACACACCAAAAAAAATTTCAAGACAATCTGACCATGAATCAGGAAGTTATGGCAGATATACATTTCCACCAGTTGGTGGCGCTATAGAGTCCATATACACACACAGTCACAGACTGGAGGGTGACCGAACCCACCCAAAAAAATTAGGAGACGATCCGACCATGCGTGAGGAAGTTACAGCAGATATACATTTCCACCAGTTGGTGGCGCTGTGTTTTGAACATGGGTTCTGGAGCGTTAGGTGCGTCCTGTCATGATAGACGTCTCCACCGAAAATCAAAGTGATACGTGCAACGGGTGGCGAGGGATAATGAATTGAAACTTCTAGGTGGCGCTAGTGTGTCAATTTAGATTGGTGTCACATGGGAGCACCACCAGGGCGCTCAGGCCTGGATTCTGACCTTACGTGTAAGATTTCAGCAGCCTGTGACCTTCTGCGGGCAAAATATGAGCCTTCGATGGTCAATGGCGAAGGCTGACCATTCGCCGTGGCCACGCCCACCACATGTGCTTTACACACATCACAGTCCATCAGCTGACATCATCAGTCTGTCAGTCAAACTGTGTATTGACTTTGATGTACATTGCTTCAAGGCAAGGCCAGACACCAGGCAGGGCCAGATAAGGTAAAAGTTAAGGTTAAAGTAAAAGTTTGGTGGCGTGCCACGCCCACATCCTAAGTAGCAGCCCAAAATCCTTCGCAATTTAACGTGGGCCATCCGTCTAGTGTCCGTTGATGCTACAACGGACTCATTCGGTCAAACCCCCTAGGAGGAGTTCGTCGAGATACGACCCCTACATCCTCCCCCAAATGGCCGCCGCCACCTAAAATGGCTGACTTCCTGTTGGTTTTTGACCATGGGTTCTTGAGACTTTTTTGTGCGTCCTGTCACGAGTGATGTCTCCTCCGAAAATCATGCCCATACGTGCAACGGGAGGCGAGGGATAATTATTTTAAAACTTGTAGGTGGCGCTAGTGAGTCAATTTGGCTTGGTTTCAAATGGGGGCCCCACCAGGGCCCTCGGGCCTGGAATCTGCCCCCCCTTATGAGTTTTCAAGCACATGCGATCTTCTGCGGGCGAATGATGACCCTTTCTTTGTAAACGGCGAGGCCTGAGCATTCGCCGCCAGGCCACGCCCACCACGTGCGCTTTTCCTGCATCATGGTCCATCAACAGGCTTCACCAGGCTGTCAGGCAGTGACCTTGTGACCTCGGTGTTCATCTGATGAATCTCCTGCCAGAAAAGGCCTCATGTAGATGACACGCCTTTAGCCTGTCGCCAATAGGTGGCGCTGCGACGAAATCAGGAAGTGACCTACGGGGACGTTCGGGGCGGGGCCATGATCACATGTACCAAGTATGATGAAGATCTGACCACGTGGAGCCAAGTTATTCACGTCTACAGTTATGCTCAGCGTGCAAGGCCCGGACAGATGAAAAAGGGCAAAATTTGGGGGCGTGCCACGTCCACATCGTACGGAATATCCCAAAATCCTTCGCAATTTAACGTCGGCCATCCGTCTAGTGTCCGTTGATGCAACAACGGACTCATTCGGTCAAACCCCCTAGGAGGAGTTCGTCGAGATACGACCCCAACTTCTGGCCCGAAAAAGGCCGCCGCCATCCAAAATGGCCGACTTCCTGTTCGTTTTACAATATGGGTTCTTGAGACTTTTTGGTCCGTCCTGTCACAATAGACGTCTCCGCCAAGTTTCGTGACGATAGGTTAAACTGGTGGCGGGGGCCAATTTTTTCCAAATTAAAAGGTGGCGCTAGAGAGCCAAATTTGGAACATGATATTTGGGACCCCTAAAATATCAAATTTTTCGCCAGACCTGACGCGCCTGCAAAAATTGGTGAGTTTTGGGGCATGTTAAGGCCCCCAAAAAGGCGATCATTTCGGGAGAATAATAATAATAATAATAATAAACATTACGATTACAATAGGGCTTTCGCACTGGTCAGTGCTCGAGCCCTAATAAACATTAAAACTGCAAGCAGTGATGAGCGGGCTCGAGCACCCCGACGCGGTCGGGGGTACGCGCGGGTCGGGGGTACGCGCGGGTCGGGGGTACGCGCGGGTCGGGGGCGCGCGCGCAACCGGACGGGCTCGCGTACGCGCCGTACGAAAAACCGCGGCGATGGGATAAGCGGTAGGGGAGTCACGGCACTTGCAATTTTCCGCCAGGAGGGGGCGACGCCGAAGGCGAGGCGGGTGCGAGGGCACGTCCGACGCCCCGAACCGCCACAAAAAATTCTGCGACGATCTGACCGTGCGGTTGGTACTTGCGGCAGATATACGTTTCCGCATGTGGGTGGCGCTATACAGTCTATGCGCCCACACGGTAACAGACCGGAGGGTACCCCGAACCACCAGAAAAAATTAGGTGCCGATCCGACCGTGCGGAAGGAAGTTACGGCTGATATACATTTCCACCAGTTGGTGGCGCTATAGCGTATGTACACACACTGTCATAGACCAGAGGGTACCCCGAAACACCGGAAAAAAATTTGGGCAGATCCGACTATGTGGGAGGAAGTTACGGCAGATATACATTTCCACCAGTCGGTGGCGCTATAGAGTCTATGGACACGCAGATTCAAAGAGTGGAGGGTGACCCGACCGACCAAAAAAATTTTATAGACGATCCAACCATGTGGAAGGAAGTTATGGCTATATACATTTCCACCAGTTGGTGGCGCTATAGAGTCTACGTACACACACAGTCATAGACCAGAGGGTACCCCAGACCACCAGAAAAAATTTGGGACTGATCCGACCATGTGGAAGGAAGTTACGGCAGATATACATTTTCACCAGTTGGTGGCGCTATATAGTCTATGTACACACCCAGTCACAGAGTGGAGGGTGACCCAACCCAGCAAAACAAATTTGGGACCGATCCGACCATGTGGAAGGAAGTTACAGCTGATATACATTTCCACCAGTTGGTGGCGCTATAGTGTATGTACACACACAGTCATAGACCAGAGGGTACCCCGAACCACCAGAAAAAAATTTGGGCAGATCCGACCATGTGGGAGGAAGTTACGGCAGATATACATTTTCGCCAGTTGGTGGCGCTATACAGTCTATGTACACACACAGTCATAGACCAGAGGGTACCCCAAACCACCAGAAAAAATTTGGGGCCGATCCGACCATGTGGAAGGAAGTTACAGCTGATGTACTTTTCCACCAGTTGGTGGCGCTATACAGTCTATGTACACACAGTATAACAGACCAGAGATTGACCCAACACACCAAAAAAAATTTCAAGACAATCTGACCATGAATCAGGAAGTTACGGCAGATATACATTTCCACCAGTTGGTGGCGCTGTGTTTTGAACATGGGTTCTGGAGCGTTAGGTGCGTCCTGTCATGATAGACGTCTCCACCGAAAATCATAGTGATACGTGCAACGGGTGGCGAGGGATAATGAATTGAAACTTCTAGGTGGCGCTAGTGTGTCAATTTAGATTGGTGTCACATGGGAGCACCACCAGGGCGCTCAGGCCTGGATTCTGACCTTACGTGTAAGATTTCAGCAGCCTGTGACCTTCTGCGGGCAAAATATAAGCCTTCGATGGTCAATGGCGAAGGCTGACCATTCGCCGTGGCCACGCCCACCACATGTGCTTTACACACAAATCATAGTCCATCAACTGACATCATCAGTCTGTCAGTCAAACTGTGTATTGACTTTGATGTACATTGCTTCAAGGCAAGGCCAGACACCAGGCAGGGCCAGATAAGGTAAAAGTTAAGGTTAAAGTAAAAGTTTGGTGGCGTGCCACGCCCACATCCTAAGTAGCAGCCCAAAATCCTTCGCAATTTAACGTGGGCCATCCGTCTAGTGTCCGTTGATGCTACAACGGACTCATTCGGTCAAACCCCCTAGGAGGAGTTCGTCGAGATACGACCCCTACATCCTCCCCCAAATGGCCGCCGCCACCTAAAATGGCCGACTTCCTGTTGGTTTTTGAACATGGGTTCTTGAGACTTTTTTGTGCGTCCTGTCACGAGTGATGTCTCCTCCGAAAATCATGCCCATACGTGCAACGGGAGGCGAGGGATAATTATTTTAAAACTTGTAGGTGGCGCTAGTGAGTCAATTTGGCTTGGTTTCAAATGGGGGCCCCACCAGGGCCCTCGGGCCTGGAATCTGCCCCCCCTTATGAGTTTTCAAGCACATGCGATCTTCTGCGGGCGAATGATGACCCTTTCTTTGTAAACGGCGAGGCCTGAGCATTCGCCGCCAGGCCACGCCCACCACGTGCGCTTTTCCTGCATCATGGTCCATCAACAGGCTTCACCAGGCTGTCAGGCAGTGACCTTGTGACCTCGGTGTTCATCTGATGAATCTCCTGCCAGAAAAGGCCTCATGTAGATGACGCGCCTTTAGCCTGTCGCCAATAGGTGGCGCTGCGACGAAATCAGGAAGTGACCTACGGGGACCTTCGGGGCGGGGCCATGATCACATGTACCAAGTATGATGAAGATCTGACCACGTGGAGCCAAGTTATTCACGTCTACAGTTACGCTCAGCGTGCAAGGCCCGGACAGATGAAAAAGGGCAAAATTTGGGGGCGTGCCACGCCCACATCGTACGGAATATCCCAAAATCCTTCGCAATTTAACGTCGGCCATCCGTCTAGTGTCCGTTGATGCAACAACGGACTCATTCGGTCAAACCCCCTAGGAGGAGTTCGTCGAGATACGACCCCAACTTCTGGCCCGAAAAAGGCCGCCGCCATCCAAAATGGCCGACTTCCTGTTCGTTTTACAATATGGGTTCTTGAGACTTTTTGGTCCGTCCTGTCACAATAGACGTCTCCGCCAAGTTTCGTGACGATAGGTTAAACTGGTGGCGGGGGCCAATTTTTTCCAAATTAAAAGGTGGCGCTAGAGAGCCAAATTTGGAACATGATATTTGGGACCCCTAAAATATCAAATTTTTCGCCAGACCTTACGCGCCTGCAAAAATTGGTGAGTTTTGGGGCATGTTAAGGCCCCCAAAAAGGCGATCATTTCGGGAGAATAATAATAATAATAATTAAAACTGCAAGCAGTGATGAGCGGGCTCGAGCACCCCGACGCGGTCGGGGGTACGCGCGGGTCGGGGGTACACGCGGGTCGGGGGTACACGCGTGTTCGGACGGGCGCGCGGACGCACCGTACGAAAAACCACAACGATGGGATAAGCGGTAAGGGAGTTACGGCACTTGCAATTTTCCGCCAGGAGGGGGCGACGCCGGCGGCGATGCGGGTGCGCGGTCACGTCCCGTCCGACGCCCCGAACAGCCATAAAAAAATTCCCGACGATCGGACCGTGCGGTAGGTACTTGCGGCGGATATACGTTTCCGCCTGTGGGTGGCGCTATACAGTCTATGCGCCCACATGGTAACGGACCGGAGGGTACCCCGAACCACCAGAAAAAATTAGGTGCCGATCCGACCGTGCGGAAGGAAGTTACGGCAGATATACATT
This sequence comes from Doryrhamphus excisus, assembly GCF_030265055.1. NCBI lineage: Eukaryota > Metazoa > Chordata > Actinopteri > Syngnathiformes > Syngnathidae > Doryrhamphus > Doryrhamphus excisus. Next base: position 27,637,621 of record NC_080469.1, on the reverse strand, counting down.
TTCACCAGTTGGTGGCGCTATAGCGTATGTACACACACTGTCATAGACCAGAGGGTACCACGAACCACCGGAAAAAAATTCGGGCAGATCCGACCATGTGGGAGGAAGTTAGGGCAGATATACATTTTCACCAGTTGGTGGTGCTATAGAGTCTACGTATATACACACCCGGTGACAGAGTGGAGGGTGACCCAACCCAGCAAAAAAAATGTGGAGACGATCCGACCATGCATAACGAAGTTACGGCAGATATACATTTTCGCCAGTTGGTGGCGCTATACAGTCTATGTACACACACAGTCATAATCCAGAGGGTACCCCTAACCACCGGAAAAAAATTCGGGCAGATCCGACCATGTAGGAGGAAGTTAGGGCAGATATACATTTTCACCAGTTGGTGGCGCTATAGAGTCTATATACACACCTGGTCACAGAGTAGAGGGTGACCCAACCCAGCAAAAAAAATGTGGAGACAATCCGACCATGCATAACAAAGTTACGGCAGATATACATTTTCGCCAGTTGGTGGCGCTATACAGTCTATGTACACACACAGTCATAGACCAGAGGGTACCCCAAACCACCAGAAAAAAATTGGGACTGATCCGACCATGTGGAAGGAAGTTGCGGCAGATATACATTTCCACCAGTTGGTGGCGCTATAGAGTCTATATATACACACACAGTCACAGACTGGAGGGTGACCGAACCCACCAAAAAAAAATTGGAGACGATCCGACCATGTATAAGGAAGTTACGGCACATATACATTTTCACCAGTTGGTGGCGCTATAGAGTGTATGTACACACCCAGTCACAGAGTGGGGGGTGACCCAACCCAGCAAAAAAAATTTGGGACCGATCCGACCATGTGGAAGGAAGTTACAGCTGATATACATTTCCACCAGTTGGTGGCGCTATAGCGTATGTACACACACAGTCATAGACCAGAGGATACCTTGAACCACCAGAAAAAAATTTGGGCAGATCCGACCATGTGGGAGAAAGTTACGGCAGATATACATTTCCACCAGTTGGTGGCGTTATACAGTCTATGTATACACACTGTCATAGACCAGAGGGTACCCCAAACCGCCAGAAAAAATTTGGTGCCGATCCGACCATGCGGAAGGAAGTTACGGCAGATATACATTTCCACAAGTTGGTGGCGCTATAGCATATGTACACACACTGTCATAGACCAGAGGGTACCCCGAACCACCAGAAAAAAATTCGGGCAGATCCGACCATGTGGGAGGAAGTTATGGCAGATATACATTTCCACCAGTTGGTGGCGCTATACAGTCTATGTACACACACAGTCATAGATCAGAGGGTACCCCAGACCACCAGAAAAAATTTGGGCCTGATTTGACCATGTGGAAGGAAGTTACGGCTATATACATTTCCACCAGTTGGTGGCGCTATAGAGTCTATGTACACACACAGTCATAGACCAGAGGGTACCCCAGACCACCAGAAAAAATTTGGAGATGATCCGACCATGTGGAAGGAAGTTACAGGTGATGTACATTTCCACCAGTTGGTGGCGCTATACAGTCTATGTACACACAGTATAACAGACCAGAGATTGACCCAACACACCAAAAAAAATTTCAAGACAATCTGACCATGAATCAGGAAGTTACGGCAGATATACATTTCCACCAGTTGGTGGCGCTGTGTTTTGAACATGGGTTCTGGAGCGTTAGGTGCGTCCTGTCATGATAGACGTCTCCACCGAAAATCATAGTGATACGTGCAACGGGTGGCGAGGGATAATGAATTGAAACTTCTAGGTGGCGCTAGTGAGTCAATTTGGCTTGGTTTCAAATGGGGGCCCCACCAGGGCCCTCAGGCCTGGAATCTGCCCCCCCTTATGAGTTTTCAAGCACATGCGACCTTCTGCGGGCGAATGATGACCCTTTCTTTGTAAACGGCGAGGCCTGAGCATTCGCCGCCAGGCCACGCCCACCACGTGCGCTTTTCCTGCATCATGGTCCATCAACAGGCTTCACCAGGCTGTCAGGCAGTGACCTTGTGACCTCGGTGTTCATCTGATGAATCTCCTGGCAGAAAAGGCCTCATGTAGATGACACGCCTTTAGCCTGTCGCCGATAGGTGGCGCTGCGACGAAATCAGGAAGTGACCTACGGGGACGTTCGGGGCGGGGCCATGATCACATGTACCAAGTATGATGAAGATCTGACCACGTGGAGCCAAGTTATTCACGTCTACAGTTACGCTCAGCGTGCAAGGCCCGGACAGATGAAAAAGGGCAAAATTTGGGGGCGTGCCACGCCCACATCGTATGGAATATCCCAAAATCCTTCGCAATTTAACGTCGGCCATCCGTCTAGTGTCCGTTGATGCAAGAACGGACTCATTCGGTCAAACCCCCTAGGAGGAGTTCGTCGAGATACGACCCCAACTTCTGGCCCGAAAAAGGCCGGCGCCATCCAAAATGGCCGACTTCCTGTTCGTTTTCCAATATGGGTTTTTGAGACTTTTTGGTCCGTCCTGTCACGCTAGACGTCTCCACCAAGTTTCGTGACGATCGGTGAAACTGGTGGCGGGGGCCAATTTTTTTTAAATTTCAAGGTGGCGCTAGAGAGCCAATTTTGGAACATTATATTTGAAACCCATAAAATATCAAATTTTTCGCCAGACCTGATGCGCTCGCCAAATTTGGTGAGTTTTCGGGCATGTTAAGGCCCTCAAAATGGCGCTCAAAGGCGGAGAAGAATAATAATAATAATAAGAAAAAGAAACGGAACGATTACAATAGGGCTTTCGCACTGGTCAGTGCTCGAGCCCTAATAATAAACATTAAAACTGCAAGCAGTGATGAGCGGGCTCGAGCACCCCGACGCGGTCGGGGCTACGCGTGGGTCGGGGGTACGCGCGGGTCGGGGGCGCGTGCGTGTTCGGACCAGTTGGTGGCGCTATAGAGTCTATGTACACACACAGTCATAGACCAGAGGGTACCCCAAACCACCAGAAAAAATTTGGGACCGATCCGACTATGTGGAAGGAAGTCACGGAAGATATACATTTTCACCAGTTGGTGGCGCTATAGAGTCTATGTACACACCCAGTCACAGAGTGGAGGGTGACCTAACCCAGCAAAAAAAATTTGGGACCGATCCGACCATGTGGAAGGAAGTTACAGCTGATATACATTTCCACCAGTTGGTGGCGCTATAGAGTCTATGGAGACGCAGATTCAAAGAGTGGAGGGTGACCCGACCGACCCAAAAAAATTTTAGAGACGATCCGACCATGTGGAAGGAAGTTACGGCTATATACATTTCCACCAGTTGATGGCGCTATAGAGTCGATGTAAACAAAGAGTCATAGACCAGAGGGTACCCCAAACCACCAGAAAAAATTTGGGACCGATCCGACCATGTGGAAGGAAGTTACGGCAGATATACATTTTCACCAGTTGGTGGCGCTATAGAGTCTACGTACACACACAGTCATAGACCAGAGGGTACCCCAAACCACCAGAAAAAATTTGGGGCCGATCCGACCATGTGGAAGGAAGTTACAGCTGTTATACATTTCTACCAGTTGGTGGCGCTATAGCGTATGTACACACACTGTCATAGACCAGAGGGTACCCTGAACCACTGGAAAAAAATTCGGGCAGATCCGACCATGTGGGAGGAAGTTACGGCAGATATACATTTCCACCAGTTGGTGGCGCTATACAGTCTATGGACACGCAGATTCAAAGTGTGGAGGGTGACCCGACCGACCAAAAAAAATTTAGAGACGATCGGACCATGTGGAAGGAAGTTACAGCTATATACATTTCCACCAGTTGGTGGCGCTATAGAGTCTATGTACACAAAGAGTCATAGACCAGAGGGTACCCCAAACCACCAGAAAAAATTTGGGACCGATCCGACCATGTGGAAGGAAGTTACGGCAGATATACATTTTCACCAGTTGGTGGCGCTATAGAGTCTACGTACACACACAGTCATAGACCAGAGGGTACCCCAAACCACCAGAAAAAATTTGGGGCCGATCCGACCATGTGGAAGGAAGTTACAGCTGATATACATTTCCACCAGTTGGTGGCGCTATAGTGTATGTACACACACAGTCATAGACCAGAGGGTACCCCAAACCACCAGAAAAAAATTTGGGCAGATCGGACCAAGTGGGAGGAAGTGACGGCAGATATACATTTTCACCAGTTGGTGGCGCTATAGAGTCTATGTACACACCCAGTCATAGACTGGAGGGTATCCCAAACCACCAGAAAAAATTGGGGGCAGATCCGACCATGTGGAAGGAAGTTACAGCTGATATACATTGCCACCAATAGGTGGTGCTATACAGTCTATGTACACACGGTATAACAGACCAGAGATTGACCCAACACACCAAAAAAAATTTCAAGACAATCTGACCATGAATCAGGAAGTTAATGCAGATATACATTTCCACCAGTTGGTGGCGCTATAGAGTCCATATACACACACAGTCACAGACTGGAGGGTGACCGAACCCACCCAAAAAAATTAGGAGACGATCCGACCATGCGTGAGGAAGTTACAGCAGATATACATTTCCACCAGTTGGTGGCGCTGTGTTTTGAACATGGGTTCTGGAGCGTTAGGTGCGTCCTGTCATGATAGACGTCTCCACCGAAAATCATAGTGATACGTGCCACGGGTGGCGAGGGATAATGAATTGAAACTTCTAGGTGGCGCTAGTGTGTCAATTTAGATTGGTGTCACATGGGAGCACCACCAGGGCGCTCAGGCCTGGATTCTGACCTTACGTGTAAGATTTTAGCAGCCTGTGACCTTCTGCGGGCAAAATATGAGCCTTCGATGGTCAATGGCGAAGGCTGACTATTCGCCGTGGCCACGCCCACCACATGTGCTTTACACACATCACAGTCCATCAACTGACATCATCAGTCTGTCAGTCAAACTGTGTATTGACTTTGATGTACATTGCTTCAAGGCAAGGCCAGACACCAGGCAGGGCCAGATAAGGTAAAAGTTAAGGTTAAAGTAAAAGTTTGGTGGCGTGCCACGCCCACATCCTAAGTAGCAGCCCAAAATCCTTCGCAATTTAACGTGGGCCATCCGTCTAGTGTCCGTTGATGCTACAACGGACTCATTCGGTCAAACCCTCTAGGAGGAGTTCGTCGAGATACGACCCCTACATCCTCCCCCAAATGGCCGCCGCCACCTAAAATGGCGGACTTCCTGTTGGTTTTAGAACATGGGTTCTTGAGACTTTTTTGTGCGTCCTGTCACGAGTGATGTCTCCTCCGAAAATCATGCCCATACGTGCAACGGGAGGCGAGGGATAATTATTTTAAAACTTGTAGGTGGCGCTAGTGAGTCAATTTGGCTTGGTTTCAAATGGGGGCCCCACCAGGGCCCTCAGGCCTGGAATCTGCCCCCCCTTATGAGTTTTCAAGCACATGCGACCTTCTGCGGGCGAATGATGACCCTTTCTTTGTAAACGGCGAGGCCTGAGCATTCGCCGCCAGGCCACGCCCACCACGTGCGCTTTTCCTGCATCATGGTCCATCAACAGGCTTCACCAGGCTGTCAGGCAGTGACCTTGTGACCTCGGTGTTCATCTGATGAATCTCCTGCCAGAAAAGGCCTCATGTAGATGACACGCCTTTAACCTGTCGCCAATAGGTGGCGCTGCGACGAAATCAGGAAGTGACCTACGGGGACCTTCGGGGCGGGGCCATGATCACATGTACCAAGTATGATGAAGATCTGACCACGTGGAGCCAAGTTATTCACGTCTACAGTTACGCTCAGCGTGCAAGGCCCGGACAGATGAAAAAGGGCAAAATTTGGGGGCGTGCCACGCCCACATCGTACGGAATATCCCAAAATCCTTCGCAATTTAACGTCGGCCATCCGTCTAGTTTCCGTTGATGCAACAACGGACTCATTCGGTCAAACCCCCTAGGAGGAGTTCGTCGAGATACGACCCCAACTTCTGGCCCGAAAAAGGCCGGCGCCATCCAAAATGGCCGACTTCCTGTTCGTTTTCCAATATGGGTTCTTGAGACTTTTTGGTCCGTCCTGTCACGATAGACGTCTCCACCAAGTTTCGTGACGATCGGTGAAAGTGGTGGCGGGGGCTAATTTTTTTTAAAATTCAAGGTGGCGCTAGAGAGGCAATTTTGGAACATTATATTTGAAACCCATAAAATATCAAATTTTTCGCCGGACCTGATGCGCTCGCCAAATTTGGTGAGTTTTCGGGCATGTTCAGGCCCTCAAAAAGGCCGTCATTTCGTCAGAATAATAATAATAATAATAATAATAATAATAATAATAATAAACATTACGATTACAATAGGGCTTTCGCACTGGTCAGTGCTCGAGCCCTAATTACGATTACAATAGGGCTTTCGCACTGGTCAGTGCTCGAGCCCTAAATAAACATTACGATTACAATAGGGCTTTCGCACTGGTCAGTGCTCGAGCCCTAATAAACATTACGATTACAATAGGGCTTTCGCACTGGTCAGTGCTCGAGCCCTAATAATAATAATAATAATAATAATAATAATAATAATAAACATTACGATTACAATAGGGCTTTCGCACTGGTCAGTGCTCGAGCCCTAATAATAATAATAATAAACATTACGATTACAATAGGGCTTTCGCACTGGTCAGTGCTCGAGCCCTAATAATAATAATAATAAACATTACGATTACAATAGGGCTTTCGCACTGGTCAGTGCTCGAGCCCTAATAATAATAATAATAATAATAATAATAATAATAAACATTACGATTACAATAGGGCTTTCGCACTGGTCAGTGCTCGAGCCCTAATAAACATTACGATTACAATAGGGCTTTCGCACTGGTCAGTGCTCGAGCCCTAAAAAGAAACGGAACGATTACAATAGGGCTTTCGCACTGGTCAGTGCTCGAGCCCTAAAAAGAAACGGAACGATTACAATAGGGCTTTCGCACTGGTCAGTGCTCGAGCCCTAATAAGAAAAAGAAACGGAACGATTACAATACAGTGGTCAGTGCTCGCGGTCGGGGGTACGCGCGGGTCGGGGGGGCGCGCGGGTCGGGGGCGCGCGGGTCGGGGGCGCGCGCGTGACCGGACGGGCGCGCGCGTGACCGGACGGGCGCGCGCGTGACCGGACGGGCGTGCACGTGACCGGACGGGCGTGCGGACACGCCGTAGGAAAAACCGCGGTGATTGAATAAGCGGTAAGGGAGTCACGGCACTTGCAATTTTCCGCCAGGAAGGGGGCGACGCCTTCGGCGAGGCGAGTCTGCGGTCACGTCCCGTCCGACGCCTCGAACCGCCATAAAAAAATTGGCGACGATCGGACTGTGCGGTAGGTACTTGCGGTGGATATACGTATTTGCCTGTGGGTGGCGCTATACAGTCTATGCGCCCACATGGTAATGGACCGGAGGGTACCCCGAACCACCAGAAAAAATTTGGTGTTGAGCCGACCGTGTGGAAGGAAGTTACGGCAGATATACATTTCCACCAGTTGGTGGCGCCATAGCGTATGTACACACACTGTCATAGACCAGAGGGTACCCCGAACCACCAGAAAAAAATTCGGGCAGATCCGACCATGTGGGAGGAAGTTACGGCAGATATACATTTCCACCAGTTGGTGGCGCTATAAAGTTTATGTACACACAGTATAACAGACCAGAGATTGACCCAACACACCAAAAAAAAAAAATCAAGACAATCTGACCATGAATCAGGAAGTTACGGCAGATATACATTTCCACCAGTTGGTGGCGCTGTGTTTTGAACATGGGTTCTGGAGCGTTAGGTGCGTCCTGTCATGATAGACGTCTCCACCGAAAATCATAGTGATACGTGCAACACGTGACACGTGGCCACGCCCACCACATGTGCTTTACACACATCATAGTCCATCAACTGACATCATCAGTCTGTCAGTCAAACTGTGTATTGACTTTGATGTACATTGCTTCAAGGCAAGGCCAGAATCTAAACATCGTAGTTTGAAGGCGTGCCACGCCCACATCCTAAAGAGCAGCCCAAAATCCTTCGGATTTTAACATTGGCCATTTGTGTAGTGTCCATTGATGGAACCCCCATAGGAAGAGTTTGGTGAGATATGACCCCTTGCCCCCAATTGGACGCCGCCAAGCAAAATGGCCGATTTCCTGTCGGTTTTTGAACATGGGTTCATGAGACTTTTTTGTGCGTCCTAGCATGAGTGATGTCTCCTTCGAAAATCATGATGATCCGTGCAACGGGAGGCGAGGGATAATTATTTTAAAACTTCTAGGTGGCGCTAGTGAGTCAATTTGGCTTGGTTTCATATGGGGGCCCCACCAGGGCCCTCAGGCTTGGATTGTGACCCCCCTATAAGTTTTCAACCACATGCTATATTCTGCAGGCTAATTATGACCCTTTGAGGGTCAATGGCGAGGTTTGAGCATTCACCGCCAGGCCACGCCCACCACGTGTGCTTTATCCAGATCACGGTCCATCAACAGTCTTCACCAGACTGCCAGTCATGGACCTTGTGACCTTTATGTCCATCTGATCAATCTCCTGCCAGAAGAAGACTAATCGTTAGGCTAGTTGTTGCCAATAGGGGGGGCTGCGCCGAAATCAGGAAGTGACCTATGTGGATCGTTGAGGTGAGGCCATGATCACATGTACCAAGTATGATGAAGATCTGACCACGTGGAGCCAACTTATTAACGTTTACAGTCTGCTCAGCATGCAAGGCGACCCGCCACGCCCACATTTCATGGCGCAACCAAAAATTCCTATCAATTGAACATACCGCACCCCATGCCACTGGGGGTGCGCGAGAGTTGACAGGCACGCGAGTCGACGGGCGCTAGGACCCAGCACCCGGCATCGGCGTGTCCGGTAGAAAAAAACAGAGGCGCTCGGAGCGGAATTCACCATGCACCATATTTATCCGGAAGGGGGCGATGTGGAGCGCTCCAGCCGCTTCCTGAGACTTTGTTGTGGGTCTTATAATGAGTAATGTCTTTACCGGAAACATCCCTTTTCAGCAAATGGGCATATTTAGGTTCTCCCCGTGTTTTTTAACACCCACGAGTACTTCATGGGTGAAGTTCATATGCAAAGTGAGATGTTTGAGCAATGTATTTGTTGGTGTGTTTTGTAAAGTCTACTTAAACCTTATTACGTGTGTCAAAATGAATAAAGACCGGCTTTGTAAAAATAACTAACATGTTGTGGAATACCAGATGAAAGCTAAAGAGATTTAAACAAAGTCGCGTACGAACAAAACAAAACACGTTTAATTATGTAACATACAAAAATTCAACAATCCAAAGCACAACATAACAACAACAATTTATTAATAATACAGATAAAAAACGTTCACACTCATATTCATACCTATGGACAATTTGGAGTCGCCAATTAACCTAACATGTTTGTGGAAGGGGGGATGTTTATTTGTTTTTTTTTGTCTCTTTTCCGGACGTGTTTTTTCTGGATGTTTATCCTGTCTTTCTGTGTTTTTTTCGTCGTCTGTTTGTGTGGCACAGTCACGGGTGTCTGTTAAGAAGAAATAACACATGAGTGACATCTAGCGGTGAAACACTATAACATTTACCGCATTAACAACTACAATATATCATCAGGATCATACATAATGTTACGCATAAACATGGCAATATTGCAACATCAACACAATATATAACTTGTCATCAATGAAATATGAAGTATCTCACCATTTGGGTTCAAACGCTGTTGCCCCTCTGCTGCGTCAATTCGCTGTTTCGCCTCTGCCAAGGCTTCCTCAAGCTGGCTGATGGTGGCTTGATTTTTTTCCACCTGTTCCGCCATTAGTTGTTTGCCCCTGACACGTCTGGCAGCGAAGCCTATGAAGGTCTCGGCCAGCACGTAACTTTGTGATTATAAGTCTTCCCGGGACACGCAAGGGTCCTGGCACGAGTACTGTCAAAACAGACAGATAACAACACATTATTCACAGTAATTGATGGTAACCCATGGCATCATGTTTTTTACGACAAAATGAAGTGTACACGGACATCGAATTGACAATAACAAATATTATTCTGTTGAAATGTAGAACTATAGAAAGAATGCAATATTTTCTAGAATCAGAATAATAATGATATGAACGAATAAAATCATCCAAATACTTACACACAACAATTGGCATTTGGTGCGCAAAGCTTGCACCTCCGGGTTGGTGGATGTGGGCGATTTCGCCGGAGAAGAAGAGCTTGCCATTCTAGACACAAAAAGAGATGATAAAATGTGCAGAAGTTCATATTGACTTAAACATGAATTGCATTCAATGGTCAAAATAAGGGCAAATAATAAGAAAGCACTTACCTTTCAGCTGTGTTAATCGTGAGGCGACTAAGGTGGAAATAAGAAATGACCAAATGGCTTCTTATTTATAATACTGTGTCATGTGACCATGTCATGGGCGTGACATTGTTGGACACCAGACAGTTAGGCGACATTCTTCGACGCTCCAGATGTGTTGACGTTATTTTAATAAATTGTATAATACACCATCTCTGTTGTTTTTATAATTAATGTGATATGTTTTGCTCATGACAGTAACCATGTGTAATGATGTTGTAACATCACAATCTCAGCAAGTTGTAAATGAAAATGAGATGATTTTTTATTATAGAACAAAACAATTCTGCTCCATTTACTCTGTCTTTAACAGAATGTAATAATGGACTATCAAATAGAGAAAAAATATGAATTTGATGATGTATAATGCATATTTCTTTAATCTTTTTCATTACTTCAAGTCAATATATGAAACAAACAAAAACCATGAAAATACGCTAAACATGTATTAGTCTCCTTTGGCAAAGATAAAATATCTATTTCATCTTTGAACAGTAGTGACTTTACAAGAGGTGCCGGGGCCTCAAAGCGTGTGTCGAGTTATTGAGTGGGCACTTCCCGGAAGCGTGGACCGAGGGGTGATTCATTGAGGGGAGGGGCCTGAATCGATGACGTCCGAAGCCTCGCTGCCCGGCTGTACCACGTGACGGATTCCGGAAAACGTTTAGAATTTGCCGCGATGTTTTCCTATCAGTCGGCGATATAAACCCCTCAGGCTTAAACATTAAAATGTGGGGTTTTGTGGTGAGAGTCAGTCTGTTGAGCGTGTGGATAGTTTGTCGATTCATTGTCGACATGTATCAAAAAAGAGGAATCGCCTGAAACCAAAAATTGTTAATAAAAAAATATTATTGAATAAAAAAATAATTATATCTTTCATATTCTATCCAGGTTACACAAGCATACATCTTTTAGTTACACAAGCACTTTCCCTGAAACCATGGCCGCCAGGTGACATAAAACCATGATGAAGATAGCCATATCACGATACATGGCATTGATGGACAATAAAACATTCAGTATGTTATATATACTGTATATTTAATCTTACGCTTTTTAGGTTAATTAAGTGGTTCTACAATGTTTTGTAGTACATAATCATATCCTAGAGCCAAAACAGATCAGCATTTAATGCATCACACATGAAGATACAGCCGCATGTAATTCTATCCAAGGCCAGCAGGTGGTTTCGTGTGCACATGAAGCTTGAAGAAATGAATCATTTGTCAAACCAGTTGATTGAAATGGTTCAAAGCCTCACGGGGTGACATCTTGCCATCATTATTGGACATAGTCTGAGAAATCTCCATTTGAATTATATAACCTCAGGGTACATCAACATCAAAACGAGCATATGAGCATCTGGTAGAAATTGTTGCAACACATGGCTGAAATGCAGAAAGAATGACATTTTCATGACCTTAAGACACTTGAATAAACATTAACACATGAAACTTCTATACTTAGGACAGGTAAACTTCACCAACCAAAAATCACTCAGAAAGCCGCCAACAACATCCATTCATTTTCTCCTGCTTTGTCCTTACGGGTGCTGGAGCCTATCCCAGCTGTCTACGGGCGAGCGGCGGGGTACACCCTGGAATGGTGGCCAGCCAATCACAGGGCACATATAGACAACCATTCACTTTACGGGAGCCAGGCAACAACATTTCGTTGGCAAAGTCTTTGAAAGGTTTCCATAAATCCAGATCCAGCAGTACTAACTGGAACACCATAAAACTGGATGACAGGGTCTCGGGGAATCGCAGGTCTTGGCATACGTCAGTCCCATCAGATAGTAGCGGGCTTGGCTAAGATCCCCAAGATTGCTGTGGACGGTGCTGCCCTCAATCACTATGCCATCTTTTCTTGAATGCTGGTTGATCCATCCCCGGCATCCTGCAGATATTGTAGACAGCTGTTAGGAGTCCACGTTCAACTTGCACCTCACAAGAGAAATAGCACGTACTCTGTTCTGTTGTCCACAGCTGCTTTATGGCAGGGGTGTCAAAGTCAAGTGGACGGAGGGCTAAATAAAACATTTGGCCATAAGCCGAGGGCCGGACTGTCCAATCTTCATTAAAACCAAGATTTAACTTACTGAAAACATAACAAATATATTACCATATGATTGGATAAATAAAGCAATATTTTCTTATGACTCTGTCAGTCATTTTTAATTTCAGCCATGTCATCTTATATTCTTTCATCACCGCCACACTTTGTCCACATAGAAGACACACAGGTTTTCCAGCTACCTCTGTGACATGTACTCTAACTCCCACCTTGTTTGAAAGCCCTTGTTTTCACTGTCCACCTTCCATTTAGCCATTGTTGATGGGTATCTGTAAATTAACTTTTGATGTTGTGCTAATGACTGATGCTGAATGACTGCTGAATAAATTAAGATGCCTCCCGCTATGCTCTTGCACACGCGTCCCTGTTGCATTGTGGGAAATGTAGTACAGTTTATCTGCGGGCTGAATTTAATATTAGATTAATATCATCAAGCGGGCCAGGTAAAACCCTCTCGCGGGCCTGATGTGGCCTGTGGGACTTAACTTTGACATATGTGCTTTATGGCATACAAAAAGCAGCTCCATCTTTGTGTGCAATTGTTGTGGAAAAATTTCTATCATCCTAAGTAGGATAGAGAATGCCTGAAATAAATACATAGCTCTGGTGGTTTTATTACCTTTGCAAAACAAAGGGGTCAGACAACACACAGTATGCATGGCGGTCTGTAGGTGTCTGGCCAAGAGTGGCCTCTTGGCGGGAACTTTGCTACTCCATAGCATGCAAATGAATTACATTACAATAGAAAAGAGACATTCAAAAACTGTTCAAGGGGCTGTATGTAAGATTGTGGCTATTGTGGCTGTTGCTGGAGTGAAATAAAAAAATCTGTATTGCAACTAGCAGCAGGAATGAAGCGGCAGTATCTGTTGTCACAGTGATATCTATTCAGGCTTCTGTGGCTTAAGCGGGTAGGATGGACGAGTATTTAGCTTCTTACTATCAGTCACAGTAACTAAAAGCAGAGGTCATGTCAGTCAGGTGCTGTGCGGGTTATTGTTTCACTTTCACCGCCCTGACATTGTGTCTGTGCGCTGTGCACCTGCAGAAGGCTTGTTGTCACATCTTTATTTCAAATTAACATGTTTTCTTAGTCTCTGATGACAGACATATTGTGCGATATTTTGTTTACTTGATGTGAATTTCGTACATACGTACAGCTCCTTTGAGAAAGACGGGAGGAAAGGATGAGTAATAAATAGGAGGGAGAGTCAGACAAGATAAATGTCAGCTGTATGATGTGAACAGAGAATGGAGAGAAATGTGAATGAGACAGGTGGAATGATAACTATTGCAGGTAAGGTACAAATTTAATAGGTGGAGGATGGTTTTAATACCTGAAATAGATTGTTCGTCTGTGCTTGAATTCTTGCTCTGACAACATTTTTCTTCGCTGCAAACAAGGATAACAGTTTTGGTGTCCTTTCGCCTCCATTCTGGCACCTTCCTCTCCTGAAAGAGAGATATGAAAGAAGATACAAAAAATCAGTGACAACAAAAAGTGAAGTGCATACTTAAGTATAACTGTGAAACATACAGTAGTTGTTTACAGTCCTTAATGTGTTTAACACAAAATATCCAAATACTCACCTGTGAGACATTAAACAAGGTAGGCCACCTGTGCTTCATGTCACTGATGCTCATGTGTATGTCGTATGTTCCTCTATGTGCAAAAGTTCTCCACATCAAGTCCTTAATGACTGGGCTGTCTCTCTTCTTTAATTGGTGATTAGTTGGTTTTGGTTCAGCTCCTGGAGGATAGCGAGGAAGAATACCACTTCACCACTGTTCCATGTTTTAAGGGAGCAAGGACATCTTAAATGAAGACAGGGTACTTACAGCCACATCCATAAATACTGTGCTTGACTTGGTAATGCTTGAGAAGCTCCCCTTCTGAAGTATCCTCCAATGTGCAGCGCCTACATTGTCAGGCCACGGGCCGCCACCTTAAAAAGGAGCATAAACAGTGTTAGGATGGTTTGTTTTTAAAAGTGCTGTGTAATTTCATGTACATCGTTTTTGGATTGTGTTTTAAATCCACAGTTGTAAAGAATGAATTAAAATGCACATTCATTCATGCATTCATTTTCGATTGCTCATCGATTGCTGTGAGGTCTGCACGCTAATCACTTGCCTGCCAAAAATGCACATTGACATGAATTATATCTGCAAATATAATTACAAAATACATGCATTAATTCATAATTTGAATTAATATTTTGTATATGAAACCATGAATAAATAATTTTAATGAATAATGTTGCCCATCTCTGTGTGGAGTTTGCATGTTTTCCCCGTGCATGCGTGGGTTTTCTCCGGGTACTCCGGTTTCCTCCCACATTCCAAAAACATGCAAATTTAATTCTAAGTAGACTCCAGCACCCCCCGCGACCTTCGTGTGGGTGAGGGGTAGAAAACGAATGCTGAAAACTCTTGTGTTACATTTGTAATGAGCTCCAGAAGTACCTCGGCTGTTCCTACAAGAGATTCCGGAGCATATCGACATGTTATAAAAACACAAAGTAAAACTAAGCAAAACACGGCGTACACACAAAGAGAGCGCCGTTAAAAGCTAAACTTTTCCGGTTCGATGGTCCGTTACCTGTTAAAGTATGTTCGCCCAACGAACCATGTTAGCTGAGCTCTTTGGTGGCTAGCAAACATAGCTAAAGTTAGCTTACGCACAACAGAATAGCGGTGACATTAAAAAAACAACACCCAGCGTATTTGAAGGAAGACGGGGTCGCTATTAGTTTAAAAATTGCAAGTGCTCTACTTACCGATGTATTGTCGTCCATATAACTTGCCGTGTTTCCATACCTTCGTTGGAGTTGTGTTGCCGGAAACTGCCAAGAGACCTATCATAACTCCACCCCTTTGGCCGCGAAGGGGGCACGTCATGACGGTCTACGTCACCAAGCTTAAGCTCTGGACTTAAGCATTTATTTATGTAAGCGATTAAATGATTTTCAGAGGTTTTACTAAGTTAGTAAACTTTATTATTGTTATATTTAATAAGGCTCTGGGTCATTTTCTGAGTGTAGTATTTTGTACATCATTCTAATCGGTCAGATCCTTTCGACAACCATTTGTTTACGTTTTATTCTGAAGCAGTGCGTTGCGGTGTGTGGAATGCATTGGAACATTTTGCTCTTTATGGAAAAGTGGTTGGCTCTTAAATGAGCCGTTGTGGTGAATCTACCCACTTTTTGTGTGCCACAGAATTGCCCAAACAGGAGGTGATTGCTGGACACAAATTTGAGTTTTGTGTGAAGGATGATTATGCTTTAGGTGATGTCAATGTAGTTTCTGGCTATTATATTGAAAACGGGATTCATGTCACTCTGCATGATGCTTTACAAACAATGTTTGGCAAGTACAGCACATGCATTTTTACGGTCTGTCAAAGTAGTTGTGCCATAATTTGTGATGCTGGTCAGTATTGTCTGGTGGATTCGCACTCGCGCAGCTGTAATGGCATGGTGTGCAGTGATGGAACCAGTGTTGTTCTGTGTTTTGGTAGTCTCGATGATCTTGCTAATCACATTAGCAATTTGGCTGCAGGGTTTGGTGGAACAGAAAAACTTTTTGAGATAGCTGGTGTTGTTGTGACTGTTGTGGCTGATAGAAAACGTCACTTGGAGGTGACTGATGTTTCCAAAAAGTTAAAAATGGCTGACATTTCTAGTACATGTGCATCTGATGTCGAAGTAGTCAGTGTTGTTACCACACAGCATGCCTTTTGTCCAATGCTTCAAAATGACTCCAAAATGTGTGCCAACTTTTGAATATAGATTGTGAAGTCAAAACTGTGCCTGTCAATTTGCGTGTTGGACCCTTGGGAGCTCCCTGTAAAAAGGAGAGCATTGTTGCTGACGGCAACTGTTTTTTCCGTGCCATATCACAAGCGGTGAGTGGCACACAGAAAAATCACAGAAAAATTAGACTCCATGTGGTTAAACATATGGAAAAGCACTGTGAAGATTATGAGAAGCTTCTCAGGAGTGAGTACAATAGTTTGACAGAGTATATTAGTGTTTCCAAAATGAAATATGTCAATAGCTGGGCAACAGAGGTGGAAATTCAGGCTGCAGCAGATAGTTTAGGAATAAATATCTTTACTTTTTACGGTGGTCATTGGTTGAGATATAGTTCAACGTCAGAATCCAGTCGTGGGATTTATTTGGACAACTCGAGTGGTAATCACTATGAGTGTGTGACATGTGTCAATGAGGGCCTGTTAGGAAGTTGCTTTGGCATTTGTCGGAGTGGTACACCTGATAGCAGTCAGCATGATACCAGGTCTCACAAGCATTTGGACAATCAAGAAATTTGTGAAGATATTGGTTCAAATGATGTGAATAGGGCTGTTGAACCAATCAAAGAAAAACGCCAGTCCATGATTACACTTATCAAATCAAATCAAATCAACTTTATTTGTAGAGCACTTTTCCTGCAAGGAGATGCGACACAAAGTGCTTTCCAGAATTAAAACAATTACCACAATTAAAAAGGAAAACAATGAAGAAAAAAGAAAGCCCCTCCTTCCTACCCTCCATACTAGACCCACACACACACACACACACGCAAGCACACAATCGCCCACATTAGGGAGACATGGCATGGTACTGAGGAACAAGGAAACGCCACCTTTGGGGCCGTCCACACTGGGAGAAGCTGCAGGCCGTGCCATCGGAGGACCAGCACCCGGGCCCTCCGACTCCGTTAGACGGGCGGACCCCCACATTAAAAGGGAGGAACCCCCCAGCCGGCCGTGTCGAAGGGACCCAAGGATGGCACCCCCTCAGCATACCCAAACAGCCCCCAGTGTGGAGGACCCCCCTGAGGAAACACTGGAGTTGGAGCTAAAGACTAAGACCATAAAATAGGACTAAAAGATAAAACATAACACTGGAGTTAAAAACTGAAGATTAAGAGCATAAAATAGGACTAACAAGATAAAAACAAAACACTGGAGTTAAAAGGTGAAGAATAAGAACATAAAATAGGACTAAAAGGATGAAAACATAATAAAAGCTTAACAATATTAGTTAAAAGCCTGATTAAAAAGGTGCGTCTTTAATCTTCTTTTAAAAATATCAACAGTCTCCGCAGTCCTGAGGCTCTCCGGCAGGCTGTTCCACAGGTGGGGGCCATAGTGGCTAAATGCTGCCTCACCGTGGGTTTTTGTTCTGGGTTTTGGTTTCGCTAAAAGGCCAGTGCCGGAGGACCGCGGGGTCCGCGGGGGTTGATATGGTAAAAGCAGATCAGATAAATAAGAAGGGGCAAAGCCGTTAAGACATTTAAAAACCAGTAAGAGAATCTTAAAATCGATCCTGAAGCGGACGGGGAGCCAATGCAGCGACTTTAAAACCGGTGTAATGTGCTCCCGCCCTCTGGTCCTCGTCAGCACACGTGCGGCTGAGTTCTGTAATAATTGGAGATTTAAAATACTTTTTTTGGGAAGACCAGAGAGCAGGGCATTACAGTAATCTAAACGACAGGATATAAAAGCATGCATTAGCACCTCCGTACTGGCCTGAGAGAGAAACGTGCGGACTCTGGCTATGTTCTTAAGGTGATAAAAAACTATTTTTGTTATATTTTTAATATGTGGGATAAAATTTAGCTCAGAGTAAAAAATCACGCCCAAATTTTTAACAGAGTCGGCTAGTTTAATATCCTGTAATTTTGGTAAAAGTTTCTCTCTCTGGCCTTCAGGACCTATGACTAAAACCTCAGTTTTGTCCTGGTTGAGCTGCAGGAAATTCTCTACCATCCATGACTTGATGTCTACAGTGCAGTTAAAAAGGGCATCAAGTGGCCCTGAGTCATCAGGAGACACGGCGATGTATAGCTGTGTATCATCAGCATAACTATGGAAGCTGATGCCGTGCCTCCTGATCACGTCCCCAAGGGGAAGCATGTACAGATTAAAAAGGAGTGGACCTAAGATTGAGCCTTGAGGAGCCCCACATTCAATTTCATGGGTTCCTGAGGAACATGTATCCATACTTACATAAAAACATCGGCCTGTGAGATAAGAACAAAACCAGTTAAGAACAGTACCAGAGAGGCCGACCAGGTATCTAAGTCTATTTAATAAAATGTGATGGTCCACTGTATCAAAAGCAGAGCTTAGATCCAGTAGAACCAAGACTGTGAGATTCTTGTTATCTAAATTCCACCTGATGTTGTTTAAAATCTTTAAAAGTGCTGTCTCGGTACTGTGGTTCCTCCTAAAGCCAGACTGATGTTTCTAAAATGCTATTTCTGTTTAAAAAGTCATTAAGTTGGTAAAAAAACAGTTTTTCTAAAATTTTACTTAAAAACGGCAAGTTGGATACGGGTCGGTAATTATTAAGATTGTTGGGATCTAAATTGCTCTTCTTCAGAAGGGGCTTCACCACCGCCGTTTTGAAGGCGGTGGGGAAGACACCCGTCTGAAGAGAGCAATTCAAGATGTTTAAAAACTGCTCCTCAAGGAATCCATAAAGTGATTTTAAAAGTGATGTGGGAATTGGATCTAAAAGGCAGGTTGTTGGGCTTACTTGGGAGAAAACTCGACCAAGTGTCCTTGCATCAACCAGGGCAAAACTCTCCAGTCTCTCCTCAGGCAAGGACAACAGTCCTGGTGTGTTAACAGGCAAAACTTTCTGGGGTAACAGGCAGGATCTGATGTCCTTGATTTTAGTTCTGAAGTGGTCTGCAAAGTTTTCACAAAGATCGTCTGTTGGTGTCTTAAAAACTTTATTAAAATTTGTGCCTGTTAAAATATTAAAGGTGGAGAAGAGGAACCGGGGATTGTTTTTATGGTTGGAAATGAGTTGTGAGAAATGGGAAATTTGTGCCATTTTTACTGTATTATTGTAGGTTTTGAGTTGTTGACATAAAATCTCGTAATGAACTGTCAATTTAGTTTTTCTCCATCTTCTCTCAGCACTCCTGCATTTTCTTTTCAGTTTATTGATCTCATCGTTATTTCTCCACGGGGGTGTAGGTTTCCTTTTTATTGTTTTTGTTACAAGTGGAGCTACTGAGTCCAGAGTTGACTTCAGTTTACTGTTAAAATTATCAACGATAAAATCACAAGGTGCAGGTAAAATTTCAGCAGGAGTGCTCTGTAAAATCTCAATAAAATTTGCAGCCACTTCAGAAGTTAGATAGCGTCTCCTCACTGTTCTCACCGGGGCCTCCTCCTGGTTAAAACTGGTGATGCTAAAAAATACACAGTAGTGGTCGGACATAGCCAGGTCAACAACAGAGGACACACCGATGGACAGGCCATGGGTTATGACCAGGTCCAGGGTGTGTCCTCTGTTGTGAGTTGGCTGTGTGACGTGCTGCTTAAAATCAAGACAATTTAAAAGGTTTAAAAACTCTCTGGATATTGGATCCGAGGTGTCATCAACATGTAGATTAAAATCACCAGATAATAAAATCCTGTTATAAGAAGTGTGAATGATTGATAAAAATTCCGAGAATTCACTAATAAAAGAACTAGAGTGATGGGGTGGTCTGTATACAGTGACACAAAGAATCGGAGGGCTGCTAAAAGTAAAGGCATGGTGCTCAAATGACTTGTAACTGTTAAAATACACTCCATTTGAGGTCAGTGAGTCATTTGTGATGGATGCCGTCCCACCTCCTCTTTTACCCTCTCTAGTAGAATATAAGAAATTAAAATTTGGTGGGCAGGCCTCAGTGAGAACAACGGATGCGTCAGTACCAAGCCATGTCTCAGTTAAAAGAAGACAGTCTAACTTATTATCTAAAATCATGTCATTCATTAAAAAGGTTCTATTTAAAAGAGAGCGGACATTAAAAAGTGCTACATTGATGGTGACAGGTGGCTTGTTGATCATGGAGGTGGGGTATGGGTGTCTATTGAGTGGTCGGAGGTTATGAGGGTTCACAGGGTGAGTATGGCGGTGTCTGATGTGTCGATATAGTGTAATGATTACTGGAATGGAAGTAGTGTTGATGTAAGTTTGAGGTCCAAGTCCAGTATTATGTGTATGGTGGTCAGATGTGGAACTGAGTGAATAGGAGCATGGACCTGGGGGACATCAATCAGAGTGGGACAGAGCAACAGGTGTGGGTTTGGGGATGATACCATGCTGAAGGCCAAAAGCCAGGTTGGATGAGAGCATGCGGGCACCTCCTCTGTTAAGATGAAGCCCGTCAGGTCCAAAGAGGTGTCGTCTCTCCCAGAAAACATCAAAGTTGTTGATGAAGCCGACGTGGTGGGAGTTGCAGGCAGAGGAGAGCCAGGTGTTGAGACTCAGCAGACGGCTGAATCTGCCGATCCCTCTGCCGCAGGTGGGGGTGGGGCCAGAAATAAAAACAGTCACTTTGGACTGTGAGATGGAATTAAAAAGGTGTCTAAAGTCCTGTTTTAAAAGTTCGGACTGTTGCCTGGCGATGTCGTTCGTACCTGCGTGGATAATAATCCTTTTCGCCTGCGGATGAGAGTTCAGGATGTCTGGTATTTTCCTGGTTACGTCGGAAACGGTGGCTCCGGGGAACGACAAAGTTAACGCCTCCCTCATGCGGACATGCCTCACAATGGAGTCCCCGATGACCAGGGTTGTCGGAGCGGCCGCTCGGTCTTCAGGGGAACAGGCCAGCTCAGCCACCCCACCACCCAAACCAGGGCCCCGTGTGTGATTCCTCGCCAGGTGGGAAGAGCGGGACGAGTGGTGGCGCACCGCATCCCTCACGAGCTGCTTACGCCGAGTTGCGGAGCGGGTCGGCGCCTGTGCCGGCAGACGGCTCCCTGTTGGACACCCACCAACCGGAGGGCTGCTGGCCGTGAGTGGAGGGAAGGTTGTGGTGTCCGTCAGCGGGGGCATGGTGCCTGTGGCCACAGCAACAGATGTTGACTCTTGGTGTGGGTCCCGGGTCGCCGACTTTTCGCTCACGGACAGAGCCGCGTATTTATTGGAGAGCGGTAACGGAGGAGAAGCAGCCCCGCCGTGAGTCCCGCTCGGAGCCCTCTTCCGCCCGCGGACAACCACTTCGGTCCAGGGGGTCCCCTTGTTTGGAGTGGAGCAGGCGGGCCGCCGACAGGGGGAGGACGGGTCCCAAAGAACCGTTTGCCCGAGCACGGAGGTGGTGTTCGGCGGAGCGAACTCACCGAATTGAGAGGTCTCCAGCCAGTTGGTCAGCGTCGGGAAACGGGTCTTGAGGGAGATCAGCACTGAATCCTTCCTCTGGAGTTCATTTGACATCCGCTCGATGTCCTCGAGAAGGTGAGCGATCTTCTCGTATGCTTTGTTCAGCATTTGTTCCAACTTTCCCGGCGAGTCGGCAGCGTCCAATGTTGGCATAATGAGGTACAAGCGTCACAGCTAAAAAGTTAGCTAGCTACGTTAGCTTCCACGGCTAACGACTTGGGCCACCACCAAGCCACCTCTGTCTCGCGCCGAGCGTCACCAAATGTGGAGGAGGCCCATCCAAGTATATTCAAAAGAAGAAGGCCCTGGACCAAAGATCCAAATATGTGGCAGAAATGTTGGAAAGGGAGAAGAAAATAACATTGAGTGTAAAGAAATACAAAGAACAAGCTGTCTTTAGGCAGAGAATGAAGTCAAGGAGTGTAGCAAAATATAGAAGTGATGTAGTGCATCAAAACATAGTTAAAACATCTAGCATCAACAAGTATAGAAGTGACAGCTTGCACCGGGACAGAGTCAAGACACATAGCATCCAAAAGTATAAAAGTGACAGTTTGCACCAGGACATAGTCAAGACACGTAGCGTCCAGAAGTATGAAAGTGACAGCGAGCACAGGGACAGATTAAAGACACGTAGCGTCCAGAAGTATAAAAGTGACAGCTTGCACAGGGACAGAGTCAAAACACGTAGCGTCCAGAAGTATGCAAGTGACAGTTTGCATCGGGACAGAGTCAAGACACGTAGCGTCCATAAGTATAAAAGTGACAGCGAGCACAGGGAACAGTCACAGAGCATCAAAAAATATAAAATAGATACAAGGCACCGGGCCGTTGTAAAACTTGCTAGTATTAAGAAATATCACAGTAGTTTAGAACGTAAAATGCGTGTCATTGCAAATGTGAAGACACAAAGGCATGCTGCAAAGTTGCGAGAGGAAGAATTTGATGTTGTTGTAGAGAATTTTTTAGAGAAGGTGAAGAATGGGCCCCAGTTTGTCTGCTGTGTGTGCCATAGGTTGATGTTTAAACATCAGGTCCTGCAGTGTCACAGAGAGCATTATAGCAAAAGTGCAAGTGCTTCTCTTGTGAACATGTGCATTAATGAGCAGTATTTGCACAAATGTGATGTAGAGTGCACAGTACCATGTGTGTTGTTGGAGTCTGGTAGGGGGCAGCTGTGGATTTGCTACACTTGCCATTATAAAGTTAGCAAAGGGGAAATCCCACCTGAATGTGTTGCAAATAATTTGAGTGTGGACCCGATTCCTCCTGAGCTGGCTTGCTTAAACAGCTTAGAGCAACACTTAATTGCACTAAATATCCCCTTCATGAAAATGCTAGCATTGCCCAAAGGGGGGCAAAATGGTGTCCATGGGCCTGTGACTTGTGTTCTGGCCAATGTAGTTGAAACGACAAATTTGTTGCCACGGTCCAATATGGAAGGCTCTATGCTCCGTGTCAAGCTCAAAAGAAAGTTAACTTACAAAGGACACTATGAGTACCATTTTGTAGACAGCATGCACATTCGAGAAGCCTTAAGGTATTTAAAAGAGTCAAATGTGCATTATGAAGATATAGAGTACAACGAGGAGTGGGTCAATGACTTTTGTAGGGAACCTGATGCCTCTCAGGTGGAGGACAGTGTTCCTGCTGTAGATGTCACACCGCCTCTAGATGCAGAAGATGAACAGCTCCATGATAGACAGCAACACTGCATGTTTCAGGACACTTGTTTAATGCCAGTTGACATCGGTCAGGAAGTGCTGGATCAGTTTTATGACAATATATTGAATGTGGCTCCGGCAGAAGGCAATAATCCTGTAAGGTTGCTTTCTGACCATTCAAATGAAGCTAGATGTTTCCCAGTGTTATTTCCACGCGGCCGTTTCACATTTCATGATACACGGCAATATAGACTGACTGCATCCAGATATTTTAATAATCGTGTCATGCATGCTGATAAGCGGTTTGGGCAGAATGTGGAATACATATTCTATGCTCAGTATTTGTGTGAACTTCTGCAGGTGGTGTCGAGCATTTCCATTGCTTTACGCAAAGGAATTGCTGGTTTGGTGGCAAAAATGGCCAAGGATTTGTTGACCAACGATGAGTCGTTAAAGACATTGTTGGAATGTGACCAGGGCTATCGTTTTCTGAAGCCCATCAGAGGCACTCCAGCCTTTTGGCAGAGTACGCAGCGCGATATTTTGGCTTGTGTGCGTCAGCTTGGTGTTCCCACGTGGTTTTGCTCTTTTTCGTCTGCTGATTTACGGTGGCAAAACATGTTAGACTGTGTTTTGATACAAGAGGGAAGAACGCAAACAGCTGCAGAGTTGGAGTGGGCTGATAGGTGCGACTTGTTGCGACGCAATCCTGTGACTGCTGCACGTATGTTTGATTTCCGGTGGCATGTTTTTCTGAGAGAGGTGATAATGTCTAAGAGCCAACCGATTGGCAAAGTTGTGGACTATTTTTACAGGGTCGAGTTTCAACAGCGTGGTTCTCCACATGTCCACTGTTTGTTCTGGGTAGACAAAGCCCCGAAGATTGATGTAAACACTGATGAGGAAGTTACTGACTTTATTGATAGATACGTCACCTGTGAATTGCAGACACAGGATGAAGTATTGTCAGACACGGTGTCGTCTGTGCAGCAGCATTCAAAGCGACATTCCAAAACATGTAAAAAGAAAAATACCACGTGTCGTTTTGGTTTTCCTAAACCTGTGTCTGGCCGAACATTCATTAGCCGTCAGTTTGAGGGACAAGGAGACAAAACGTGCAGTTGCCAGAGTAGCCAAACTGGCATTAAAACATGCACATGTCCGAAAGTCTCCAAAAATTCTGTAGACATGAAAGCAGAAGAGGCATCAGAAATCATAAAATCCATAAATCCGAGAACCACACTTATCAAAGTGTGGAACATTTGTTCCATAGTCTGGGTATAACCCAAGAAATTTTTGAGACTGCACACCGCCGCTTGGGTCGGCGTACAGAGGTCATAATAAGGCGCCAAATAAATGAAATTTGGATCAATCCGTACAGCAAACCTCTGCTGAAATGCTGGAATGCAAACATGGACATCCAGTATGTAGTTGATGCATATGCCTGCGTAGTGTACATCATTTCGTACATTTCCAAAGCTGAAAGGGAGATTGGATTGCTGCTGAGTAATGCCCAGAAAGAAGCATCCAAACAGGCAAACGTCAGTGCCAAAGTTTGCCGTTTAATGACATGTGCTTGGCACAATTTGCTTCGGAATACCGCATCATCAGCAAAAACGAAAGGTCGGCATCCAAAATAGAACTTAAAAACAACTACGGACATGTGACAAAACGTACACGGACCAAACCTGCCGTAGTACGCTCTGCGTGTTTTTCTCAAACAAAAAACCCAGAGTTATACTATCGTAGCCTTTTGCAGTTGTATCTGCCATACCGGGTGGATTTGCAGTTAAGACCTGCCAACTGCCCAACATTTGAAGAGTTTTACAACAACGGTGCAATCAGATTAAATGACGGGTCGATGCATTCTGTCCGATCCATCGTGGATGTAAATCAACAACACTTTGACAGTAGCGGGGATGAACTGGACAGCATCCAAAGATCTATTGATCACAGCGGTGTTGCTGAGGATGCGTGGTGTCTGTTGTGTCCCGAACAAGAATTAGAACGGCTACAGTGTGAAGAAGAGCGTCAGAAAAAACATCAATTAGTAGAAGAAGAGGCAGAAATAATACCTGATTTGGCAAATGAAAATAGACCAGCTCTAAATATCCAAAAACAAAACTCATTGAGTCGAAATGATGGCTTGGCATTGATCCGCTCCCTAAATAACACTCAAATGGACATTTTTTTACAAAATTAGACAGTGGTGCCTTGATAAAGTAGGTGGGAGAAAACCCGAGCCTTTACACTTATTCATCACAGGTGGTGCCGGGACAGGAAAAAGCCACCTAATTAAAGCCATCCAATATGAGGCTACCAGGTTGTTGTCAACAATGTGTCGGCAACCGGACAATATTTCTGTCTGTCTAGCTGCACCAACAGGGATTGCTGCTTACAATTTGAATGCCACAACAATACACAGCACATTGAGCATCGGCAAGGATACCCGTTTGCCTTACACACCACTGGGTGAGGAAACGGTGAATTCCTTGCGTGCCAAGTTCGCGGACCTCCAAATTTTGATTATCGATGAAATATCGATGGTTGATCACAAGTTGTTGACGTACATTCATGGTAGGCTCCGACAAATTAAGCAAACCGGTGACTATGCTGCATTTGGCAACGTCAGCATCATCGCAGTCGGTGATTTTTACCAGTTACCGCCAGTCAAAGGAAAGCCTCTTTATGTCGAAGACGCCACTTTCAACTTGTGGGCAAATCTTTTCAGTGTTGTCGAACTGACAACGATAGTCCGGCAAAAAGATAATCAGTTTGCAGCATTGCTAAATAGACTCCGCAAACATCCAAAAGGCGCGGCGTTGTTGGAAACAGACATAGAACTTTTGAAACAGCGCGAAACGGGTGAGGTCAGCTCCGCGTTACATGTGTTTCCAACCAATCAACAAGTAAACGAATACAATCTAAAACAGCTTTTCAGGATCTGTCCGGAGTACACGACGATAAAAGCTGAGGATTTCAGCCAAAACAAAAAATCCGGTAAATTAGAAAGAAAAGTAGGGCACCACAGCAAAGTTTACAACACGTGTTTAGAGGAAACTCTGCACATCGCTAAAGATGCACGTGTAATGCTTTGCAAAAACATCGATATTGACGACGGCTTAGTTAACGGGGTTAGTGGCACTGTCTCTGATGTTCTTTTCCAAAAGGATGACACATTTCCGAGTAAGATCTATATAAAGTTTGATGATGCCAAAGTAGGTCAACAAAGGCGCGCACAAACTGCTGAGTCTGTCACGCTAAAAGACAGTACATTTATTCTGCCAGAGGAAGAAAAAGTAACTAAAAGTGGTGGCATGCGTCGCCAGTTCCCTCTGAAGCTCGCTTGGGCTTGCACGGTACATAAAGTCCAGGGTGTTACCGTGAGCAATGTAGTTGTGTCTCTAGACAGGGTGTTTTCCGCAGGGCAGGCGTATGTTGCATTGAGTCGGGTCACAGCTTTAGACGGTTTGATTATTGAAAAGTTTAATGCCGAAAAGATTTACTGTAATGATGCCATTAAGAATGCTGTAGGTAGGATGCCAGCATTTTTGACAGAAAGTGAACCAACACAAACAAATGTACAACCACCACATTTCACAATTTATTTGATGAATGTCCAAAATTTGACAAAACATGCGTCAGATTTGGCAGCATGTACACAGCACCTGCAGCCTAACTGCATCGCTGTGACAGAAACGTGGCTGCCAACGGCATGTACACCCAGCAGTGTAACCATTCCTGGGTATCATTTCCATAGCCAACCACGATGTTTGTCTTACTCCAGCAGTAACCCTGCTTTGGTAGAATTACAAGGGCAACAGCATGGCGGAGTTGGCATGTACATTGCAGACCACCTGCACTGTAGTGTTGTCTCCGCCCCAAACTTCAACTTGGAAGTTTTACTGGTGAACTGCTCCTCACCCAGTGTGTTAATAGCAGTTGTGTATCGACCACCCTCCTATCCAATGGCGTTGTTTCAAGGTCACCTTGGCACGCTGCTGGATTGGTTGCACCAGGAGTACGCCAGCATTGTCGTACTGGGAGATTTTAATGAAAATTTGTTAAAATCTTCCACTATCAGCACATTCATGGCTAGGAAAGGGTTCTGCCAGTCAGTCAAACATCCTACCACAGAAAAGGGTACACTAATTGACCATGTATATGTCAAAACATCACACTTTGATGTAGAATCGGTTGTGATGCCCACTTATTTCAGTGATCATGAAGGGATTTTGTGCTCTTTTAAACACTAAATTTAAAACGCACACACACGCACATACACATTCCACTTCAGCGTTCTTCTGGCAGTCTTATGGTGTAAGTGTAGTGTATAGTGTAAAATAGGTTTAGGTTCAACCAGTGGACAATTTACAATCCACGAGTTTACTTGCCCACGAGAACGGTGGATTGTATTTGTCAATCACTGAATGAACGTGTAAGTGTAGTGTATAGTGTAAAATAGGTTTAGGTTCAACCAGTGGACAATTTACAATCCACGAGTTTACTTGCCCACGAGAACGGTGGATTGTATTTGTCAATCACGGACTAAAAGTGAAATCACTGGTCATAGTTAAGATCCCAGTTTCTGTCAAACCAGTAAATTAACATGTAAATATTGTAAACATGTAAATATTGTAAACATGTAAATATTGTAAACATGTAAATATTGTAACATCTGCTTGTATTTTAAATAATGTAAATATGTATATATGTAAATATGTATATATGTAAATATGTATATATGTAAATATGTAAATGTGTATATATGTAAATAGTACCTGATGAAATGATCCCAGTGCTGCCTCACTCACCTGTCCTCTTGTCTTGATAGTTACCGCCTGTCTGCCTTAAAGTTAAATACTAAAGGGATTCAAACCTTTTTCAACAGTTATTTTTCTAACCAAATTGTATTAGTCAATCACGGCCGCAAAATTCAACCACTGCCCAAAATTAAGAATCAAAGGGATTAAAACTAAGACTTTTCTGAACACGTTGGTATTTTTCTAACCAGTGGACATTTTCCAATCCGCGAGTTTACTCTTCCGAGAACGGTGGATTGTGTTTGTCAATCACTGGCGAAAAATACGTTTTTTCAGACACGGTAATGCAAACAATGAGGGCAATGTAAATATGTAAATGAATATGTAAATATGTAAATATGTAAATATGTAAATATGTAAATATGTAAAAATGTAAAAATGTAAAAATGTAAATATGTGAATGTATATTGTGACTAACCTCTGCTCTTGTCTTTCCAGTTGCCGGCTGTCTTCAGTTCCACGCACATGATCTTTATATTAAACATAGTAGCAGTAGAAGTACATGCGTAGATTTAACATAGTAGCAGTAGAATAGCATAGAAGTAAAACTAATCCCATAAGTGCATCATACCAACTATTATAATAGCAATGTAGTCGTTTGCATGCATGTGAGGTTTCATCAACAGGACAAGACCCCTCTGACGGTGTGAGTGTCCTCTGACAACTGCTGCATGTGGTAAGATATGGAGCTGTTTTCACTATTCATATTGGTCAAATTCTGTTCATGTGTGAAACACTTGACTTTTTTGCCACTTGACATTATACTCATGTGATTTCTCCCGATACGTAAACCGAGCTCCAGACCACAAGTTAAACTTTGCTTTGTAGGTAAATAACATCTTGAAATGTTGCCAGTCACATAAAACATTTTCTTTTTGACCAAGTAGCTTTAATTAGCTGGACGTTGGAAACACCTCCACTATGCTAAATGGGACACAGAATCTTACATGAGTTTATGTTCTGCAGGGGAAAAATGTTAACCTGTTAACCAAAATGTATGGGGGCCTTGTGCTTGTGCTACTAAAATTATACATAAAATGCCATGGTACTTGTAGTAAAAAAAACCTTCCTCATGCTGTCTTCGTTGACCTTTTTATATGATCATAGCAAGTTTACTAACGCATTTGTTTCACGCTTTGTCTGACCTGTAGTGAATGCTGGCTGCTTCCAGAGGAGCTCCCACCATTGCACCTTGACATCCACCCATTGCTGACGGGATAGGATACTGGTGATTCCAGGAACTGGTCATCATGGGACTGCAACTACTGATCCTTTCCTCCACCCATTCTTAACCCTCTGTCCTTTCTTCACCACTGTCTACCTACCATCTCTCCGTCATCCCTCTCAACCCAACCGGTCGAGACAGAAGGCCGCCCCATAGAGCCTGGGTTCTGTCCAAGGTTTCTCAAAGAGTTTTTCCTTGCCTCCGTTGCCAAGTGCTTGCTCGTGTGGGGTTCAGTTGGTTCTCTTTCTAGATAACTTCCATATGATGATTAGAATTGGCACTATATGAAATAAATTGGCTTGACATAACTGCTTTTGTCATTTCTGCATGTTTAGTACATAACCCCACACGTGTTCATTCATAGTTTAGACAATCTACAATGTCAACTCTGTCTCTGCTGCTATCCTGCAAAACACTCCACCCACTTGGACCCTGGGTGGACCACAGAGATGCTTCACAGACCAAGGACCCAACCAGCAATCGTGGAGTCCACCAGCATGGCACATCAAAATATAGCTGGGATTGGTTCCAGCACACCTATGACCCATGTGGAGGATGAACAGCATAGAAGGATGGTATAATGATGAATGTCAGCATAATTGTGTCCATAATTGACTGTGTGGAAGGGTGTTATGACAGATATTGACAACTCTTTCAAAGGTGGGTATGTGGTCATGTCCTGTTTGATCTCACAACTCCCTAAAAGTCTTGGGACAGACAGACCATGTAGAATGTAGTTCTACTTTTCCAGAGGTTGGTGGCGCTATACAGTCTAAGGTGGGTACATGGTCATGTCCTGTCTGCCACCATAGAAAAAAATCAGACCGTATAGAATGGAGTTATACAATTCAAACAGTTGGTGGCGCTATATGTACAGACTGATTTTCCTTCCATGTGTAAGGAAGTTACGGCAGATAGACATTTCAACCAGTTGGTGGCGCTATAGAGTATGTACACACAGTATAACAAACTAGAGATTGACCCAACACCAAAAAAAAATTCAAGACAATCTGACCATGAATCAGGAAGTTACGGCAGATGTACAGCTCTGCCTGTTGGTGGTGCTCTGGTCATAGACCACCAGAAAAAATTTGGGGCAGATCCGACCATGCGTAAGGAAGTTACAGCTGATATACGTTTCCACCAGTTGGTGGCGCTATACAGTCTATGTACACACAGTATAACAGACCAGAGATTGACCCAACACACCAAAAAAAATTTCAAGACAATCTGACCATGAATCAGGAAGTTACGGCAGATATACATTTCCACCAGTTGGTGGCGCTATAGAGTCCATATACACACACAGTCACAGACTGGAGGGTGACCGAACCCACCCAAAAAAATTAGGAGACGATCCGACCATGTGGAAGGAAGTTACGGCAGATATACATTTCCACCAGTTGGTGGCGCTGTGTTTTGAACATGGGTTCTGGAGCGTTAGGTGCGTTCTGTCATGATAGACTTCTCCACCGAAAATCATAGCGATACGTGCAACGGGTGGCGAGGGATAATGAATTGAAACTTCTAGGTGGCGCTAGTGTGTCAATTTAGATTGGTGTCACATGGGAGCACCACCAGGGCGCTCAGGCCTGGATTCTGACCTTACGTGTAAGATTTCAGCAGCCTGTGACCTTCTGCGGGCAAAATATGAGCCTTCGATGGTCAATGGCGAAGGCTGACCATTCGCCGTGGCCACGCCCACCACATGTGCTTTACACACATCACAGTCCATCGAATGACATCATTGGTCTGTCAGTCAAACTGTGTATTGACTTTGATGTACATTGCTTCAAGGCAAGGCCAGACACCAGGCAGGGCCAGATAAGGTAAAAGTTAAGGTTAAAGTAAAAGTTTGGTGGCGTGCCACGCCCACATCCTAAGTAGCAGCCCAAAATCCTTCGCAATTTAACGTGGGCCATCCGTCTAGTGTCCGTTGATGCTACAACGGACTCATTCGGTCAAACCCCCTAGGAGGAGTTCGTCGAGATACGACCCCTACATCCTCCCCCAAATGGCCGCCGCCACCTAAAATGGCCGACTTCCTGTTGGTTTTCGAACATGGGTTCTTGAGACTTTTTTGTGCGTCCTGTCACGAGTGATGTCTCCTCCGAAAATCATGCCTATACGTGCAACGGGAGGCGAGGGATAATTATTTTAAAACTTGTAGGTGGCGCTAGTGAGTCAATTTGGCTTGGTTTCAAATGTGGGCCCCACCAGGGCCCTCAGGCCTGGAATCTGCCCCCCCTTATGAGTTTTCAAGCACATGCGACCTTCTGCGGGCGAATGATGACCCTTTCTTTGTAAACGGCGAGGCCTGAGCATTCGTCGCCAGGCCACGCCTACCACGTGCGCTTTTCCTGCATCATGGTCCATCAACAGGCTTCACCAGGCTGTCAGGCAGTGACCTTGTGACCTCGGTGTTCATCTGATGAATCTCCTGGCAGAAAAGGCCTCATGTAGATGACACGCCTGTAGCCTGTCGCCAATAGGTGGCGCTGCGACGAAATCAGGAAGTGACCTACGGGGACCTTCGGGGCGGGGCCATGATCACATGTAACAAGTATGATGAAGATCTGACCACGTGGAGCCAAGTTATTCACGTCTACAGTTACGCTCAGCGTGCAAGGCCCGGACAGATGAAAAAGGGCAAAATTTGGGGGCGTGCCACGCCCACATCGTACGGAATATCCCAAAATCCTTCGCAATTTAACGTCGGCCATCCGTCTAGTGTCCGTTGATGCAACAACGGACTCATTCGGTCAAACCCCCTAGGAGGAGTTCGTCGAGATACGACCCCAACTTCTGGCCCGAAAAAGGCCGCCGCCATCCAAAATGGCTGACTTCGTGTGCGTTTTCCAATATGGGTTCTTGAGACTTTTTGGTCCGTCCTGTCACGATAGACGTCTCCACCAAGTTTCGTGACGATCGGTGAAACTGGTGGCGGGGGCTAATTTTTTTTTAAATTCAAGGTGGCGCTAGAGAGCCAATTTTGGAACATTATATTTGAAACCCATAAAATATAAAATTTTTCGCCAGACCTGATGCGCTCGCCAAATTTGGTGAGTTTTCGGGCATGTTGAGGCCCTCAAAATGGCGCTCATTTTGGGAGAAGAATAATAATAATAAAAAACATTACGATTACAATAGGGCTTTCGCACTGGTCAGTGCTCGAGCCCTAATAATTAAAACTGCAAGCAGTGATGAGCGGGCTCGAGCACCCCGACGCGGTCGGGGGTACGCGCGGGTCGGGGGTGCGCGCGGGTCGGGGGCGCGCGCGCGACCGGACGGGCGTGCGGACGCGCCGTACGAAAAACCGTGGCGATTGGATAAGCGGTAAGGGAGTTACGGCATTTACAAATTTCCGCCAGGAGGGGGCGACGCCGGCGGTGAGGCGGGTGCGCGGTCACGTCCCGTCCGACGTCCTGAACCGCCATAAAAAAATTCGCAACGATCGGACCGTGCGGTAGGTACTTGGGCCGGATATACGTTTCCGCCTGTTGGTGGCGCTATACAGTCTATGCGCCCACATGGTAACGGACTGGAGGGTACCCCAAACCACCAGAAAAAATTAGGTGCGGATCCGACCGTGCGGAAGGAAGTTACGGCTGATATACATTTCCACCAGTTGGTGGCGCTATAGCGTATGTACACACACTGTCATAGACCAGAGGGTACCCCGAACCACCAGAAAAAATTTGGGACAGATCCGACCATGTGGAAGGAAGTTACGGCAGATATACATTTTCACCAGTTGGGTGCGCTATAGAGTCTACGTACACACACAGTCACAGAGTGGAGGGTGACCCAACCCAGCAAAAAAAATTTGGTACCGATCCGACCATGTGGAAGGAAGATACGGCTGATAAACATTTCCACCAGTTGGTGGCGCTATAGAGTCTATATACACACACAGTCACAGACTGGAGGATGACCGAACCCACCCAAAAAAAATAGGAGACGATCCGACCATGTCTAAGGAAGTTACGGCAGATATACATTTCCACCAGTTGGTGGCGCTGTGTTTTGAACATGGGTTCTGGAGCGTTCGGTGCGTCTTGTCATGATAGACGTCTCCACCGAAAATCATAGTGATACGTGCAACGGGTGGCGAGGGATAATGAATTGAAACTTCTAGGTGGCGCTAGTGTGTCAATTTAGATTGGTGTCACATGGGAGCACCACCAGGGCGCTCAGGCCTGGATTCTGACCTTACGTGTAAGATTTCAGCAGCCTGTGACCTTCTGCGGGCGAAATATGAGCCTTCGATGGTCAATGGCGAAGGCTGACCATTCGCCGTGGTCACGCCCACCACATGTGCCTTACACACATCACAGTCCATCAACTGACATCATCAGTCTGTCAGTCAAACTGTGTATTGACTTTGATGTACATTGCTTCAAGGCAAGGCCAGACACCAGGCAGGGCCAGATAAGGTAAAAGTTAAGGTTAAAGTAAAAGTTTGGTGGCGTGCCACGCCCACATCCTAAGTAGCAGCCCAAAATCCTTCGCAATTTAACGTGGGCCATCCGTCTAGTGTTCGTTGATGCTACAACGGACTCATTCGGTCAAACCCCCTAGGAGGAGTTCGTCGAGATACGACCCCTACATCCTCCCCCAAATGGCCGCCGCCACCTAAAATGGCGGACTTCCTGTTGGTTTTTGAACATGGGTTCTTGAGACTTTTTTGTGCGTCCTGTCACGAGTGATGTCTCCTCCGAAAATCATGCCCATACGTGCAACAGGAGGCGAGGGATAATGATTTTAAAACTTGTAGGTGGCGCTAGTGAGTCAATTTGGCTTGGTTTCAAATGGGGGCCCCACCAGGGCCCTCAGGCCTGGAATCTGCCCCCCCTTATGAGTTTTCAAGCACATGCGACCTTCTGCGGGCGAATGATGACCCTTTCTTTGTAAACGGCGAGGCCTGAGCATTCGCTGCCAGGCCACGCCCACCACGTGCGCTTTTCCTGCATCATGGTCCATCAACAGGCTTCACCAGGCTGTCAGGCAGTGACCTTGTGACCTCGGTGTTCATCTGATGAATCTCCTGCCAGAAAAGGCCTCATGTAGATCACACGCCTTTAGCCTGTCGCCAATAGGTGGCGCTGCGACGAAATCAGGAAGTGACCTACGGGGACCTTCGGGGCGGGGCCATGATCACATGTACCAAGTATGATGAAGATCTGACCACGTGGAGCCAAGTTATTCACGTCTACAGTTACGCTCAGCGTGCAAGGCCCGGACAGATGAAAAAGGGCAAAATTTGGGGGCGTGCCACGCCCACATCGTACGGAATATCCCAAAATCCTTCGCAATTTAACGTCGGCCATCCGTCTAGTGTCCGTTGATGCAACAACGGACTCATTCGGTCAAACCCCCTAGGAGGAGTTCGTCGAGATACGACCCCAACTTCTGGCCCGAAAAAGGCCGGCGCCATCCAAAATGGCCGACTTCCTGTTCGTTTTCCAATATGGGTTCTTGAGACTTTTTGGTCCGTCCTGTCACGATAGACGTCTCCACCAAGTTTCGTGACGATCGGTGAAAGTGGTGGCGGGGGCTAATTTTTTTTAAAATTCAAGGTGGCGCTAGAGAGGCAATTTTGGAACATTATATTTGAAACCCATAAAATATCAAATTTTTCGCCAGACCTGATGCGCTCGCCAAATTTGGTGAGTTTTCGGGCATGTTCAGGCCCTCAAAAAGGCCGTCATTTCGTCAGAATAATAATAATAATAATTAAAACTGCAAGCAGTGATGAGCGGGCTCGAGCACCCCGACGCGGTCGGGGGTAGGCGCGGGTCGGGGGTACACGCGGGTCGAGGGCGCGCGCGTGTTCGGACGGGCGCGCGGACGCACCGTACGAAAAACCGCAACGATGGGATAAGCGGTAAGGGAGTTACGGCACTTGCAATTTTCCGCCCGGAGGGGGCGACGCCGGCGGCGAGGCTGGTGCGCGGTCACGTCCCGTCCGGCGCCCCGAACCGCCATAAAAAAATTTGCGACGATCGGACCATGCGGTAGGTACTTGCGGCGGATATACGTTTCCGCCTGTGGGTGGCGCTATACAGTCTATGCGCCCACACAGTAACGGTCCGGAGGGTACCCCGAACCACCAGAAAAAATTAGGTGCCGATCCGACCGTGCAGAAGGAAGTTACGGCTGATATACATTTCCACCAGTTGGTGGCGCTATAGCGTATGTACACACACTGTCATAGACCAGAGGGTACCCCGAACCACCAGAAAAAAATTCGGGCAGATCCGACCATGTGGGAGGAAGTTACGGCAGATATACATTTCCACCAGTTGGTGGCGCTATAGAGTCTATGGACACGCAGATTCAAAGAGTGGAGGGTGACCCGACCGACCAAAAAAAATTTAGAGACGATCCGACCATGTGGAAGGAAGTTACGGCTATATACATTTCCACCAGTTGGTGGCGTTATAGAGTGTATGTATACACACAGTCATAGACCAGAGGGTACCCCGAACCACCAGAAAAAATTTGGGGCCGATGCGACCATGTGGAAGGAAGTTACAGCTGATATACATTTCCACCAGTTGGTGGCGCTATAGTGTATGTACACACACAGTCATAGACCAGAGGGTACCCCAAACCACCAGAAAAAAATTTGGGCAGATCGGACCAAGTGGGAGGAAGTGACGGCAGATATACATTTTCACCAGTTGGTGGCGCTATAGAGTCTATGTACACACCCAGTCATAGACTGGAGGGTATCCCAAACCACCAGAAAAAATTTGGGGCAGATCCGACCATGTGGAAGGAAGTTACAGCTGATATACATTGCCACCAATAGGTGGTGCTATACAGTCTATGTACACACAGTATAACAGACCAGAGATTGACCCAACACACCAAAAAAAATTTCAAGACAATCTGACCATGAATCAGGAAGTTATGGCAGATATACATTTCCACCAGTTGGTGGCGCTATAGAGTCCATATACACACACAGTCACAGACTGGAGGGTGACCGAACCCACCCAAAAAATTAGGAGACGATCCGACCATGCGTGAGGAAGTTACAGCAGATATACATTTCCACCAGTTGGTGGCGCTGTGTTTTGAACATGGGTTCTGGAGCGTTAGGTGCGTCCTGTCATGATAGACTTCTCCACCGAAAATCATAGTGATACGTGCAACGGGTGGCGAGGGATAATGATTTGAAACTTCTAGGTGGCGCTAGTGTGTCAATTTAGATTGGTGTCACATGGGAGCACCACCAGGGCGCTCAGGCCTGGATTCTGACCTTACGTGTAAGATTTCAGCAGCCTGTGACCTTCTGCGGGCGAAATATGAGCCTTCGATGGTCAATGGCGAAGGCTGACCATTTGCCGTGGCCACGCCCACCACATGTGCTTTACACACATCACAGTCCATCAACTGACATCATCAGTCTGTCAGTCAAACTGTGTATTGACTTTGATGTACATTGCTTCAAGGCAAGGCCAGACACCAGGCAGGGCCAGATAAGGTAAAAGTTAAGGTTAAAGTAAAAGTTTGGTGGCGTGCCACGCCCACATCCTAAGTAGCAGCCCAAAATCCTTCGCAATTTAACGTGGGCCATCCGTCTAGTGTCCGTTGATGCTACAACGGACTCATTCGGTCAAACCCCCTAGGAGGAGTTCGTCGAGATACGACCCCTACATCCTCCCCCAAATGGCCGCCGCCACCTAAAATGGCCGACTTCCTGTTGGTTTTTGAACATGGGTTCTTGAGACTTTTTTGTGCGTCCTGTCACGAGTGATGTCTCCTCCGAAAATCATGCCCATACGTGCAACGGGAGGCGAGGGATAATTATTTTAAAACTTGTAGGTGGCGCTAGTGAGTCAATTTGGCTTGGTTTCAAATGGGGGCCCCACCAGGGCCCTCAGGCCTGGAATCTGCCCCCCCTTATGAGTTTTCAAGCACATGCGACCTTCTGCGGGCGAATGATGACCCTTTCTTTGTAAACGGCGAGGCCTGAGCATTCGCCGCCAGGCCACGCCCACCACGTGCGCTTTTCCTGCATCATGGTCCATCAACAGGCTTCACCAGGCTGTCAGGCAGTGACCTTGTGACCTCGGTGTTCCTCTGATGAATCTCCTGCCAGAAAAGGCCTCATGTAGATGACACGCCTTTAGCCTGTCGCCAATAGGTGGCGCTGCGACGAAATCAGGAAGTGACCTACGGGGACCTTCGGGGCGGGGCCATGATCACATGTACCAAGTATGATGAAGATCTGACCATGTGGAGGCAAGTTATTCACGTCTACAGTTACGCTCAGCGTGCAAGGCCCGGGCAGATGAAAAAGGGCAAAATTTGGGGGCGTGCCACACCCACATCGTACGGAATATCCCAAAATCCTTCGCAATTTAACGTCGGCCATCCGTCTAGTGTCCGTTGATGCAACAACGGACTCATTCGGTCAAACCCCCTAGGAGGAGTTCGTCGAGATACGACCCCAACTTCTGGCCCGAAAAAGGCCGGCGCCATCCAAAATGGCCGACTTCCTGTTCGTTTTACAATATGGGTTCTTGAGACTTTTTGGTCCGTCCTGTCACGATAGACGTCTCCACAAAGTTTCGTGACGATAGGTGAAACTGGTGTCGGGGGCCAATTTTTTCAAAAATAAAAGGTGGCGCTAGAGAGTCAATTTTGGAACATTGTTTTCGGGACCCCCACCAGATCGAAATTTTCGGCAGACCTGACACGCTTGCAAAATTTGGTGAGTTTTCGGGCATGTTCAGGCCCTCAAAATGGCCGTCGAATCGGCAGAATAATAATAATAATAATAATAATAATAATAATAAACATTACGATTACAATAGGGCTTTCGCACTGGTCAGTGCTCGAGCCCTAATAAACATTACGATTACAATAGGGCTTTCGCACTGGTCAGTGCTCGAGCCCTAATAAACATTACGATTACAATAGGGCTTTCGCACTGGTCAGTGCTCGAGCCCTAATAAACATTACGATTACAATAGGGCTTTCGCACTGGTCAGTGCTCGAGCCCTAATAATAATAACTAGAAAATTCCCGCGGAAATTTTGATGGACTGGCCACCTGTGCTGTGAACCTCGGGCCCGGTGCGCCAACGGCTACCGCGGTAGCACCTAGCAAGAAAGCCTCAAGTACGGAAAAGGTTGATGCAGTCCCATAGTGTCCCCACATCATGCCAAGTGTGTATTTGCCTTTAAACTTGAGTAAATTAGCTAAAATGCTAACATGCTAACGGCTACCGTGCTAACACGTAGCAAAACAGCCTCATTTCCTGAAAAGTTTGGGTCAGTCCTACAGTATCCCCACATCATGCCATGTGTGTATTTTCCTTTAGACATGAGTAAATTAGCTAAAATGCTAACATGCTAACAGTTATCATGCTAGCACCTAGCAAGAGGGCCTCAAGTTTAGAAAGAACCAAGGTTGTCCTATAACCTCCCCACATCATGACATGTGCTTAGTAGCCTTTAGGCATGAGTAAATTAGCTTAAATCTTAACATGCTAACAGTTATCATGCTAGCACCTAGCAAGAGAGCCTCAAGTTTAAAAAGTGCCAAGGTTGTCCTATAACCTCCCGACATCATGCCATGTGTGTATTTGCCTTTAGATATGAGTAAATTAGCTTAAATGCTAACATGCTAACATCTAACATGCTAGCACCTAGCAAGAGGGTTTCAAGTTTACAAAGTGCCAAGGTTGTCCAATAACCTCCCGACATCATGCCATGTGTGTATTTACCTTTAGACATGAGTAAATTAGCTTAAATGCTAACGTGCTAACGGCTACCATGCTACCACCTAGCAAGAGGGCCTCAAGCTTAGAAAGTGCCAAGGTTGTCTTATAACCTCCCTACATCATGTCATGTGTGCATTTCCTTGTAGACATGAGTAAATTAGCTTAAATGCTACCATGCTAACGGCTACCATGCTAGCACCTAGCAAGAGGGCCTCAAGTTTAGAAACTGCCAAGGTTGTCCTATAACGTCCCTGCATCATGCATGTGTGTAATTGCCTTTAAACTTGAGTAAATTAGCTTAAATGCTAACATGCTAACAATCATTATGCTAGCACCTAGCAAGAGAGCCTCAAGTTTAGAAAGTGCCAAGGTTGTCCTATAACCTCCCTACATCATGCCATGTGTGTATTTGCCTTTAAACGTGAGTAAATTGGCTTAAATGCTAACATGCTAACAGTTATCATGCTAGCACCTAGCAAGAGAGCGTCAAGTTTAGAAAGTGCCAAGGATGTCCTATAACGTCCCTGCATCATGCATGTGTGTATTTGCCTTTAAACATGAGCAAATTAGCTTAAATGCTAACATGCTAACAGTCATCATGCTAGCACCTAGCAAGAGACCCTCAAGTTTAGAAAGTGCCAAGGTTGTCCTATAACCTCCCTACATCATGTCATGTGTGTATTTGCCTTTAGACATGAGTAAATTAGCTTAAATGCTAACATGCTAACGGCTAAAATGCTAGCACCTAGCAAGAGAGTTTCAAGTTTACAAAGTGCCAAGGTTGTCCTTCAACCTCCCTATATCATGCCATGTGTGTATTTGCCTTTAAACGTGAGTAAATTAGCTTAAATGCTAACATGCTAACAGTTATCATGCTAGCACCTAGCAAGAGACCCTCAAGTTTAAAAAGTGCCAAGGTTGTCCTATAACCTCCCTATATCATGCCATGTGTGTATTTGCCTTTAGAAATGAGTAAATTAGCTTAAATGCTAACATGCAAACGGCTAACATGCTAGCACCTAGCAAGACAGCCTCAAGTTTAGAAACTGCCAAGGATGTCCTATAACGTCCCTGCATCATGCATGTGTGTATTTGCCTTTAAACATGAGCAAATTAGCTTAAATGCTAACATGCTAACAGTCATCATGCTAGCACCTAGCAAGAGAGTCCCAAGTTTAGAAAGTGCCAATGTTGTCCTATAACATCCCTACATCATGCCATGTGTGTATTTGCCTTTAGACATGAGTAAATTACCTTAAATGCTAACATGCTAACGGCTAACATGCTAGCACCTAGCAAGACAGCCTTAAGTTTAGAAACTACCAAGGTTGTCCTATAACCTCCCCACATCATGTCATGTGTATATTTGCCTTTAAACGTGAGTAAATTAGCTTAGATGCTAACATGCTAACAGTTATCATGCTAGCACCTAGCAAGGGAGCCTCAAGTTTAGAAAGCGCCAAGGTTGTCCTATAACCTCCCTACACCATGCCATGTGTGTATTTGCCTGAAGACATGAGTAAATTAGCTTAAATGGTAACATGCTAGCAATTAGCATTTAGCCACAGAGAGAGTTCAGAAGTTTATCTCAAAAATGAGCCGTCAATCACGTTTCTACGTGGCCGTATGGCTGAGCTAAAAGGCTGTGAAAAAGTCTGTAAATTCTCGCTTTTTCACTGGCATGAGCTGTTCTAAAAATAGAATAGGGTGTCCCTAATATAGTGGCGGATTGTTTTTTCTATCGCGAATACCGTCGCCATGGTTACACAAACCGTTCCAAAAAATAAATACCGCTGTAGTCCCGAGCGCCACGTTTCCGGCGGTGTAACATGTGTGGGGGTTCTTCTTGTGGTTTCGGCCGCATTACGCGCACAAAAAGTGGAAGATTAAGATATAAGAATAACTAGAAAATTCCCGCTGAAATTTTGATGGACTGGCCACCTGTGCTGTGAACCTCGGGCCCGGTGGGCCAACGGCTACCGCGGTAGCACCTAGCAAGAAAGCCTCAAGTACGGAAAAAGTTGATGCAGTCCCATAGTGTCCCCACATCATGCCAAGTGTGTAATTGCCTTTAAACTTGAGTAAATTAGCTTAAATGCTAACATGCTAACAATCATTATGCTAGCACCTAGCAAGAGAGCCTCAAGTTTAGAAAGTGCCAAGGTTGTCCTATAACCTCCCTACATCATGCCATGTGTGTATTTGCCTTTAAATGTGAGTAAATTGGCTTAAATGCTAACATGCTAACAGTTATCATGCTAGCACCTAGCAAGAGAGCCTCAAGTTTAGAAACTGCCAAGGTTGTCCTATAACCTCCTTACACCATGCCATATGTGTATTTGCCTGAAGACATGAGTAAATTAGCTTAAATGCTAACATGCTAACGGCTACCATGCTAGCACCTAGCAAGAGGGTTTCAAGTTTAGAAAGTGCCAAGGTTGTCCTATAACCTCCCTATATCATGCCATGTGTGTATTTGCCTTTAAATGTGAGTAAATTAGCTTAAATGTTAACATGCTAACAGTTATCATGCTAGCACCTAGCAAGAGGGCCTCAAGTTTAGAAAGTGCCAAGGTTGTCCTATAACCTCCCTACATCATGTCATGTGTGCATTTGCCTGTAGACATGAGTAAATTAGCTTAAAAGCTAACATGCTAACGGCTACCATGCTAGCACCTAGCAAGAGGGCCTGAAGTTTAGAAACTGCCAAGGTTGTCCTATAACCTCCCCACATCATGCCATGTGTGTATTTGCCTTTAAATGTGAGTAAATTAGCTTATATGCTAACACGCTAACAGTCATTATGCTAGCACCTAGCAAGAGAGCCTCAAGTTTAGAAAGTGCCAAGGATGTCCTATAACGTCCCTGCATCATGCATGTGTGTATTTGCCTTTAAACATGAGCAAATTAGCTTAAATGCTAACATGCTAACAGTCATCATGCTAGCACCTAGCAAGAGACCCTCAAGTTTAGAAAGTGCCAAGGTTGTCCTATAACCTCCCTACATCATGTCATGTGTGTATTTGCCTTTAGACATGAGTAAATTAGCTTAAATGCTAAAATGCTAACGGCTAACATGCTAGCACCTAGCAAGAGAGTTTCAAGTTTACAAAGTGCCAAGGTTGTCCTTCAACCTCCCTATATCATGCCATGTGTGTATTTGCCTTTAAACGTGGGTAAATTAGCTTAAATGCTAACATGCTAACAGTTATCATGCTAGCACCTAGCAAGAGACCCTCAAGTTTAAAAAGTGCCAAGGTTGTCCTATAACCTCCCTATATCATGCCATGTGTGTATTTGCCTTTAGAAATGAGTAAATTAGCTTAAATGCTAAGATGCGAACGGCTAACATGCTAGCACCTAGCAAGACAGCCTCAAGTTTAGAAACTGCCAAGGATGTCCTAAAACGTCCCTGCATCATGCATGTGTGTATTTGCCTTTAAACATGAGCAAATTAGCTTAAATGCTAAGATGCTAACAGTCATCATGCTAGCACCTAGCAAGAGAGTCCCAAGTTTAGAAAGTGCCAAGGTTGTCCTATAACATCCCTACATCATGCCATGTGTGTATTTGCCTTTAGACATGAGTAAATTACCTTAAATGCTAACATGCTAACGGCTAACATGCTAGCACCTAGCAAGACAGCCTCAAGTTTAGAAACTGCCAAGGTTGTCCTATAACCTCCCTACATCATGCCATGTGTGTATTTGCCTTTAGACATGAGTAAATTAGCTTAAATGCTAACATGCTAACGGCTAACATGCTAGCACCGAGCAAGACAGCCTCAAGTTTAGAAACTGCCAAGGATGTCCTATAACGTCCCTGCATCATGTCATGTGTGTATTTGCCTTTAAACGTGAGTAAATTAGCTTAAATGCTAACATGCTAACAATCATTATGCTAGCACCTAGCAAGAGAGCCTCAAGTTTAGAAAGTGCCAAGGTTGTCCTATAACCTCCCTACACCATGCCATATGTGTATTTGCCTTTAGACATGAGTAAATTAGCTTAAATGCTGACATGCTAACGGCTACCATGCTAGCACCTAGCAAGAGAGCCTCAAGTTTAGAAAGTGCCAAGGTTGTCCTATAAACACCCTACATCATGCCATGTGTGTATTTGCCTTTAAACGTGAGTAAATTGGCTTAAATGCTAACATGCTAACAGTTATCATGCTAGCACCTAGCAAGAGAGCCTCAAGTTTAGAAAGTGCCAAGGTTGTCCTATAACCTCCCTACATCATGCCATGTGTGTATTTGCCTTTAGACATGAGTAAATTAGCTTTAATGCTAACATGCTAACAATCATTATGCTAGCACCTAGCAAGAAAGCCTCAAGTACGGAAAAAGTTGATGCAGTCCCATAGTGTCCCCACATCATGCCAAGTGTGTAATTGCCTTTAAACTTGAGTAAATTAGCTTAAATGCTAACATGCTAACAATCATTATGCTAGCACCTAGCAAGAGAGCCTCAAGTTTAGAAAGTGCCAAGGTTGTCCTATAACCTCCCTACATCATGCCATGTGTGTATTTGCCTTTAAACGTGAGTAAATTGGCTTAAATGCTAACATGCTAACAGTTATCATGCTAGCAC
This sequence comes from Doryrhamphus excisus, assembly GCF_030265055.1. Taxonomy (NCBI): domain Eukaryota; kingdom Metazoa; phylum Chordata; class Actinopteri; order Syngnathiformes; family Syngnathidae; genus Doryrhamphus; species Doryrhamphus excisus. Next base: position 27,593,901 of record NC_080469.1, on the reverse strand, counting down.
CTAGCAAGAGAGCCTCAAGTTTAGAAAGTGCCAAGGTTGTCCTATAACCTCCCTACATCATGCCATGTGTGTATTTGCCTTTAGACATGAGTAAATTAGCTTTAATGCTAACATGCTAACAATCATTATGCTAGCACCTAGCAAGAGAGCCTCAAGTTTAGAAAGTGCCAAGGTTGTCCTATAACCTCCCTACACCATGCCATATGTGTATTTGCCTGAAGACATGAGTAAATTAGCTTAAATGCTAACATGCTAACGGCTACCATGCTAGCACCTAGCAAGAGAGCATCAAGTTGAGAAAGTGCCAAGGTTGTCCTATAACCTCCCTACATCATGCCATGTGTGTATTTGCCTTTAGACATGAGTAAATTAGCTTAAATGCTAACATGCTAACGGCTACCATGTTAGCACCTAGCAAGAGGGTTTCAAGTTTAGAAAGTGCCAAGGTTGTCCTATAACCTCCCTATATCATGCCATGTGTGTATTTGCCTTTAAACTTGAGTAAATTAGCTTAAATGCTAACATGCTAACAATCATTATGCTAGCACCTAGCAAGAGAGCCTCAAGTTTAGAAAGTGCCAAGGTTGTCCTATAACCTCCCTACATCATGCCATGTGTGTATTTGCCTTTAAACGTGAGTAAATTGGCTTAAATGCTAACATGCTAACAGTTATCATGCTAGCACCGAGCAAGACAGCCTCACGTTTAGAAACTGGCAAGGATGTCCTATAACGTCCCTGCATCATGTCATGTGTGTATTTGCCTTTAAACATGAGCAAATTAGCTTAAATGCTAACATGCTAACAGTCATCATGCTAGCACCTAGCAAGAGAGTCCCAAGTTTAGAAAGTGCCAAGGTTGTCCTATAACCTCCCGACATCATGCCATGTGTGTATTTGCCTTTAGACATGAGTAAATTAGCTTTAATGCTAACATGCTAGCACCTAGCAAGACAGCCTTAAGTTTAGAAACTGCCAAGGATGTCCTATGACGTCCCTGCATCATGCATGTGTGTATTTGCCTTTAAACGTGAGCAAATTAGCTTAAATGCTAACATGCTAACAGTCATCATGCTAGCACCTAGCAAGAGAGTCCCAAGTTTAGAAAGTGCCAAGGTTGTCCTATCACCTCCCTACATCATGCCATGTGTGTATTTGCCTTTAGACATGAGTAAATTAGCTTAAATGCTAACATGCTAACGGCTACCATGCTAGCACCTAGCAAGAGAGCATCAAGTTTAGAAAGTGCCAAGGTTGTCCTACAACCTCCCCACATCATGTCATGTGTGTATTTGCCTTTGAACATGAGTAAATTAGCTTAAATGCTAACATGCTAACAATCATTATGCTAGCACCTAGCAAGAGAGCATCAAGTTGAGAAAGTGCCAAGGTTGTCCTATAACCTCCCTACATCATGCCATGTGTGTATTTGCCTTTAGACATTAGCAAATTAGCTTAAATGCTAACATGCTAACGGCTACCATGCTAGCACCTAGCAAGAATGTTTCAAGTTTACAAAGTGCCAAGGTTGTCCTATAACCTCCCTATATCATGCCATGTGTGTATTTGCCTTTAAACGTGAGTAAATTAGCTTAGATGCTAACATGCTAACAGTTATCATGCTAGCACCTAGCAAGAGAGCCTCAAGTTTAGAAAGTGCCAAGGTTGTCCTATAACCTCCCTACATCATGCCATATGTGTATTTGCCTTTAGACATGAGTAAATTAGCTTAAATGCTAACGTGCTAACGGCTACATGCTAGCACCTAGCATGAGGGCCTCAAGTTTAGAAAGTGCCAAGGTTGTCCTATAACCTCCCTACATCATGTCATGTGTGCATTTGCCTGTCGACATGAGTAAATTAGCTTAAATGCTAACATGCTAACGGCTACCATGCTAGCACCTAGCAAGAGGGCCTTAAGTTTAGAAACTGCCAAGGTTGTCCTATAACCTCCCCACATCATGTCATGTGTATATTTGCCTTTAAACGTGAGTAAATTAGCTTAAATGCTAACATGCTAACAGCAATTATGCTAGCACCTAGCAAGAGAGCCTCAAGTTTAGAAAGTGCCAAGGATGTCCTATAACGTCCCTGCATCATGCATGTGTGTATTTGCCTTTAAACATGAGCAAATTAGCTTAAATGCTAACATGCTAACAGTCATCATGCTAGCACCTAACAAGAGAGTCCCAAGTTTATAAAGTGCCAAGGGTGTCCTATAACCTCCCTACATCATGCCATGTGTGTATTTGCCTTTAGACATGAGTAAATTAGCTTAAATGCTAACATGCTAACGGCGAACATGCTAGCACCTAGCAAGAGAGTTTCAAGTTTACAAAGTGCCAAGGTTGTCCTTCAACCTCCCTATATCATGCCATGTGTGTATATGCCTTTAAACGTGAGTAAATTAGCTTAAATGCTAACATGCTAACAGTTATCATGCTAGCACCTAGCAAGAGACCCTCAAGTTTATAAAGTGCCAAGGGTGTCCTATAACCTCCCTACATCATGCCATGTGTGTATTTGCCTTTAGACATGAGTAAATTAGCTTAAATGTTAACATGCTAACGGCTAACATGCTAGCACCTAGCAAGAGAGCCTCAAGTTTAGAAACTGCCAAGGATGTCCTATAACGTCCCTGCATCATGCATGTGTGTATTTGCCTTTAAACATGAGCAAATTAGCTTAAATGCTAACATGCTAACAGTCATCATGCTAGCACCTAGCAAGAGAGTCCCAAGTTTAGAAAGTGCCAAGGTTGTCCTATAACATCCCTACATCATGCCATGTGTGTATTTGCCTTCAGACATGAGTAAATTAGCTTAAATGCTAACATGCTAACGGCTAACATGCTAGCACCTAGCAAGACAGCCTCAAGTTTAGAAACTACCAAGGTTGTCCTATAACCTCCCCACATCATGTCATGTGTATATTTGCCTTTAAACGTGAGTAAATTAGCTTAAATGCTAACATGCTAACAATCATTATGCTAGCACCTAGCAAGCCAGCCTCAAGTTTAGAAAGTGCCAAGGTTGTCCTATAACCTCCCTACACCATACCATATGTGTATTTGCCTGAAGACATGAGTAAATTAGCTTAAATACTAACATGCTAACGGCTACCATGCTAGCACCTAGCAAGAGAGCATAAAGTTGAGAAAGTGCCAAGGTTGTCCTATAACCTCCTTACATCATGCCATGTGTGTATTTGCCTTTAGACATGAGTAAATTAGCTTAAATGCTAACATGCTAACGGCTACCATGTTAGCACCTAGCAAGAGGGTTTCAAGTTTAGAAAGTGCCAAGGTTGTCCTATAACCTCCCTATATCATGCCATGTGTGTATTTGCCTTTAAACGTGAGTAAATTAGCTTAAAGGCTAACATGCTAACAGTTATCATGCTAGCACCTAGCAAGAGAGCCTCAAGTTTAGAAAGTGCCAAGGTTGTCCTATAACCTCCCTACATCATGCCATGTGTGTATTTGCCTTTAGACATGAGTAAATTAGCTTAAATGCTAACACGCTAACAGTCATTATGCTAGCACCTAGCAAGAGAGCCTCAAGTTTAGAAAGTGCCAAGGATGTCCTATAACGTCCCTGCATCATGCATGTGTGTATTTGCCTTTAAACATGAGCAAATTAGCTTAAATGCTAACATGCTAACAGTCATCATGCTAGCACCTAGCAAGAGACCCTCAAGTTTAGAAAGTGCCAAGGTTGTCCTATAACCTCCCTACATCATGTCATGTGTGTATTTGCATTTAGATATGAGTAAATTAGCTTAAATGCTAACACGCTAACGGCTAACATGCTAGCACCTAGCAAGAGAGTTTCACGTTTACAAAGTGCCAAGGTTGTCCTTCAACCTCCCTATATCATGCCATGTGTGTATTTGCCTTTAAACGTGAGTAAATTAGCTTAAATGCTAACATGCTAACAGTTATCATGCTAGCACCTAGCAAGAGACCCTCAAGTTTAGAAAGTGCCAAGGTTGTCCTATAACCTCCCTACATCATGCCATGTGTGTATTTGCCTTTAGACATGAGTAAATTAGCTTAAATGCTAACATGCTAACGGCTAACATGCTAGCACCTAGCAAGACAGCCTCAAGTTTAGAAACTACCAAGGTTGTCCTATAACCTCCCCACATCATGTCATGTGTATATTTGCCTTTAAACGTGAGTAAATTAGCTTAAATGCTAACATGCTAACAGTTATCATGCTAGCACCTAGCAAGAGAGCCTCAAGTTTAGAAAGTGCCAAGGTTGTCCTATAACCTCCCTACATCATGCCATGTGTGTATTTGCCTTTAAACGTGAGTAAATTAGCTTAATTGCTAACATGCTAGCACCTAGCAAGACAGCCTTAAGTTTAGAAACTGCCAAGGATGTCCTATGACGTCCCTGCATCATGCATGTGTGTATTTGCCTTTAAACATGAGCAAATTAGCTTAAATGCTAACATGCTAACAGTCATCATGCTAGCACCTAGCAAGAGAGTCCCAAGTTTAGAAAGTGCCAAGGTTGTCCTATCACCTCCCTACATCATGCCATGTGTGTATTTGCCTTTAAACGTGAGTAAATTAGCTTAAATGCTAACATGCTAACAATCATTATGCTAGCACCTAGCAAGAGAGCCTCAAGTTTAGAAAGTGCCAAGGTTGTCCTATAACCTCCCTACATCATGTCATGTGTGCATTTGCCTGTAGACATGAGTAAATTAGCTTAAATGCTAACATGCTAACGGCTACCATGCTTGCACCTAGCAAGAGGGCCTTAAGTTTAGAAACTGCCAAGGTTGTCCTATAACCTCCTCACATCATGCCATGTGTGTATTTACCTTTAAACGTGAGTAAATTAGCTTATATGCTAACACGCTAACAGTCATTATGCTAGCACCTAGCAAGAGAGCCACAAGTTTAGAAAGTGCCAAGGTTGTCCTATAACATCCCTACATCATTCCATGTGTGTATTTGCCTTTAGACATGAGTAAATTAGCTTAAATGTTAACATGCTAACGGCTAACATGCTAGCACCTAGCAAGAGAGCCTCAAGTTTAGAAACTGCCAAGGATGTCCTATAACGTCCCTGCATCATGCATGTGTGTATTTGCCTTTAAACATGAGCAAATTAGCTTAAATGCTAACATGCTAACAGTCATCATGCTAGCACCTAGCAAGAGAGTCCCAAGTTTAGAAAGTGCCAAGGTTGTCCTATAACATCCCTACATCATTCCATGTGTGTATTTGCCTTTAGACATGAGTAAATTAGCTTAAATGCTAACATTCTAATGGCTAACATGCTAGCACCTAGCAAGACAGCCTCAAGTTTAGAAACTACCAAGGTTGTCCTATAACTTCCCCACATCATATCATGTGTATATTTGCCTTTAAACATGAGTAAATTAGCTTAAATGCTAACATGCTAACAATCATTATGCTAGCACCTAGCAAGACAGCTTCAAGTTTAGAAAGTGCCAAGGTTGTCATATAACCTCCCTACACCATGCCATATGTGTATTTTCCTGAAGACATGAGGAAATTAGCTTAAATGCTAACATGCTAACGGCTACCATGCTAGCACCTAGCAAGAGAGCATCAAGTTGAGAAAGTGCCAAGGTTGTCCTATAACCTCCCTACATCATGCCATGTGTGTATTTGCCTTTAGACATGAGTAAATTAGCTTAAATGCTAACATGCTAACAGCTAACATGCTAGCACCTAGCAAGAGAGTTTCAAGTTTACAAAGTGCCAAGGTTGTCCTTCAACCTACCTATATCATGCCATGTGTGTATATGCCTTTAAACGTGAGTAAATTAGCTTAAATGCTAACATGCTAACAGTTATCATGCTAGCACCTAGCAAGAGACCCTCAAGTTTAGAAAGTGCGAAGGTTGTTCTATAACCTCCCTACATCATGCCATGTGTGTATTTGCCTTTAGACATGAGTAAATTAGCTTAAATGTTAACATGCTAACGGCTAACATGCTAGCACCTAGCAAGAGAGCCTCAAGTTTAGAAACTGCCAAGGATGTCCTATAACGTCCCTGTATCATGCATGTGTGTATTTGCCTTTAAACATGAGCAAATTAGCTTAAATGCTAACATGCTAACAGTCATTATGCTAGCACCTAGCAAGAGAGCCTCAAGGTCAGAAAGTGCCAAGGATGTCCTATAACGTCCCCGCATCATGCATGTGTGTATTTGCCTTTAAACATGAGCGAAGTAGCTTAAATGCTGACATGCTAACAGTCGTCATGCTAGCACCTAGCAAGAGAGCCTCAAGTTTAGAAAGTGCCAAGGTTGTCCTATAACCTCCCTACATCATGCCATGTGTGTATTTGCCTTTAGACATGAGTAAATTAGCTTAAATGCTAACATGCTAACGGCTACCATGCTAGCACCTAGCAAGAGGGTTTCAAGTTTACAAAGTGCCAAGGTTGTCCTTCAACCTCCCAATATCATGCCATGTGTGTATTTGCCTTTAAACGTGAGTAAATTAGCTTAAATGCTAACATGCTATCAATCATTATGCTAGCACCTAGCAAGAGAGCCTCACGTTTAGAAAGTGCCCAAGGTTGTCCTATAACCTCCCTACATCATGCCATATGTGTATTTACCTGAAGACATGAGTAAATTAGCTTAAATGCTAACGTGCTAACGGCTACCATGCTAACACCTAGCAAGAGGGCCTCAAGTTTAGAAAGTGCCAAGGTTGTCCTGTAACATCGCTACACCATGCCATGTGTGTATTTGCCTGTAGACATGAGTAAATTAGCCTAAATGCTAACATGCTAACGGCTACCATGCTCGCACCTAGCAAGAAAGCATCAAGTTGAGAAAGTGCCAAGGTTGTCCTATAACCTCCCTACATCATGCCATGTGTGTATTTGCCTTTAGACATGAGTAAATTAGCTTAGATGCTAACATGCTAACGGCTACCATGTTAGCACCTAGCAAGAGGGTTTTAAAGTTTAGAAAGTGCCAAGGTTGTCCTATAACCTCCCTATATCATGCCATGTGTGTATTTGCCTTTAAACGTGAGTAAATTAGCTTAAATGCTAACATGCTAACAGTTATCATGCTAGCACCTAGCAAGAGAGCCTCAAGTTTAGAAAGTGCCAAGGTTGTCCTATAACCTCCCTACATCATGCCATGTGTGTATTTGCCTTTAGACATGAGTAAATTAGCTTAAATGTTAACATGCTAACGGCTAACATGCTAGCACCTAGCAAGAGAGCCTCAAGTTTAGAAACTGCCAAGGATGTCCTATAACGTCCCTGTATCATGCATGTGTGTATTTGCCTTTAAACATGAGCAAATTAGCTTAAATGCTAACATGCTAACAGTCATTATGCTAGCACCTAGCAAGAGAGCCTCAAGGTCAGAAACTGCCAAGGTTGTCCTATGACCTCCCTGCATCATGCCATGTGTGTATTTGCCTTTAGACATGAGTAAATTAGCTTCAATGCTAACATGCTAACGGCTACCATGCTAACACCTAGCAAAACAGCCTCAGGTCCTGAAAAGTTTGGGGCAGTCCTACAGTGTCCCCACATCATGCCAAGTGTGTATTTGCCTTTAAACTTTAGAAAATTAGCGAAAATGCTACCATGCTAACGGCTACCATGCTAACACCTAGCAAAACAGCCTCAGGTCCTGAAAAGTTTGGGGCAGTCCTACAGTGTCCCCGCATCATGCCATGTGTGTATTTGCCCTTAGACATGAGTAAATTAGCTAAAATGCTAACATGCTAACAGTCATCATGCTAGCACCTAGCAAGAGAGCCTCAAGTTTAGAAAGTGCCAAGGTTGTCCTATAACCTCCCTACATCATGCCATGTGTGTATTATCCTTTAGACATGAGTAAATTAGCTTAAATGCTAACATGCTAACAGCTACTATGCTAGCACCTAGCAAGAGGGCCTCAAGTTTAGAAACTGCCAAGGTTGTCCTATAACCTCCCTGCATCATGCCATGTGTGTATTTGCCTTTAGACATGAGTAAATTAGCTTAAATGCTCACATGCTAACAGTCATCATGCTAGCACTTAGCAAGAGAGCATCAAGTTGAGAAAGTGCCAAGGTTGTCCTATAACCTCCCTACATCATGCCATGTGTGTATTTGCCTTTAGACATGAGTAAATTAGCTTAAATGCTAACATGCTAACAGTTATCATGCTAGCACCTAGCAAGAGAGCCTCAAGTTTAGAAAGTGCCAAGGTTGTCCTATAACCTCCCGACATCATGCCATGTGTGTATTTGCCTTTAGACATGAGTAAATTAGCTTAAAAGCTAACATGCTAACAGTCATTATGCTAGCACCTAGCAAGAGAGCCTCAAGTTTAGAAAGTGCCAAGGTTGTCCTATAACGTCCCCGCATCATGCATGTGTGAATTTGCCTGTGGACATAAGTAAATTAGCTTAAATGCTAACATGCTAACGGCTACAATGCTAGCAACTAGCAAGAGGCCCTCAAGTTTAGAAAGTGCCAAGGTTGTCCTATAAACTCCCTACATCATGCCATGTGTGTATTTGCCTTTAGACATGAGTAAAGTAGCTTAAATGCTAACATGCTAACGGCTAACATGCTAGCACCTAGCAAGACAGCCTCAAGTTTAGAAACTGCCAAGGATGTCCTATAATGTCCCTGCATCATGCATGTGTGTATTTGCCTTTAAACATTAGCAAATTAGCTTAAATGCTAACATGCTAACAGCCATCATGCTAGCACCTAGCAAGAGAGTCCCAAGTTTAGAAAGTGCCAAGGTTGTCCTATAACCTCCCTACATCATGCCATGTGTGTATTTGCCTTTAGACATGAGCAAATTAGCTTAAATGCTAACATGCTAACGGCGAACATGCTACCACATAGCAAGACAGCCTCAAGTTTAGAAACTGCAAAGGATGTCCAATAACGTCCCCACATCATGCCAAGTGTGTATTTGCCTTTAAACATGAGTGAATTAGCTAAAATGCTAACATGCTAATGGCTACCGTGCTAACATGTAGCAAAACAGCCTCAGGTCCTGAAAAGTTTGTGGCAGTCCTACAGTGTCCCGACATCATGCCATGTGTGTATGTTCCTTTAGACATGAGTAAATTAGCTAAGATGCTAACATGCTAACAGTTATCATGCTAGCACCTAGCAAGAGAGCCTCAAGTTTAAAAAGTGCCAAGGTTGTCCTATAACCTCCCGACATCATGCCATGTGTGTATTTGCCTTTAGACATGAGTAAATTTGCTTAAATGCTAACATGCTAACGGCTACGATGCTAGCACATAGCAAGAGAGCCTGAAGTTTAGAAAGTGCCAAGGTTGTCCTATTACCTCCCTACATCATGCCATGTGTGTATTTGCCTTTAGACATGAGTAAATTAGCTTAAATGCTAACATGCTAACGGCTACCATGCTAGCACCTAGCAAGAGGGTTTCAAGTTTAGAAAGTGCCAAGGTTGTCCTATAACCTCCCTATATCATGCCATGTGTGTATTTGCCTTTAAACATTAGTAAATTAGCTAAAATGCTAACATGCTAACAGTTATCATGCTAGCACCTAGCAAGAGAGCCTCAAGTTTAGAAAGTGCCAAGGTTGTCCTATAACCTTCCTAAATCATGCCATGTGTGTATTATCCTTTAGACATGAGTAAATTAGCTTAAATGCTAACATGCTAACAGTCATCATGCTAGCACCTAGCAAGAGAGCCTCAAGTTAAGAAAGTGCCTGGGTTGTCCTGTAACCTCCCTAAATCATGCCATGTGTGTATTATCCTTTAGACATGAGTAAAATAGCTTAAATCCTAACATGCTAACGGCTACCCTGCTAGCACCTAGCAAGAGGGCCTAAAGTTTAGAAACTTCCAAGGTTGTCTTATAACCTCCCTGCATCATGCCATTAGTGTATTTGCCTTTAAACATGGGTAAATTAGCTTAAATGCTAACATGCTAAGTTATCATGCTAGCACCTAGCAAGAGAGCCTCAAGTTTAGAAAGTGCCAAGGTTGTCCTATAACCTCCCTACATCATGCCATGTGTGTATTTACCTTTAGACATGAGTAAATTAGCTTAAATGCTAACATGCTAACAGCTACCATGCTAGCACCTAGCAAGAGGGCATCAAGTTTAGAAACTGCCAAGGTTGTCCGATAACCTCCCTGCATCATGCCATGGGTGTATTTGCCTTTAAACATGAGTAAATTAGCTTAAATGCTAACATGCTAACAGTTATCATGCTAGCACCTAGCAAGAGAGCCTCAAGTTTAGAAAGTGCCAAGGTTGTCTTGTAACCTTCCTAAATCATGCCATGTGTGTATTATCCTTTAGACATGAGTAAATTAGCTTAAATGCTAACATGCTAACAGTCATCATGCTAGCACCTAGCAAGAGAGCCTCAAGTTAAGAAAGTGCCTGGGTTGTCCTGTAACCTCCCTAAATCATGCAATGTGTGTAATTTCCTTTAGACATGAGTAAATTAGCTTAAATCCTAACATGCTAACGGCTACCCTGCTAGCACCTAGCAAGAGGGCCTGAAGTTTAGAAACTTCCAAGGTTGTCTTATAACCTCCCTGCATCATGCATTAGTGTATTTGCCTTTAAACATGGGTAAATTAGCTTAAATGCTAACATGCTAACAGTTATCATGCTAGCACCTAGCAAGAGAGCCTCAAGTTTAGAAAGTGCCAAGGTTGTCCTATAACCTCCCTACATCATGCCATGTGTGTATTTGCCTTTAGACATGAGTAAATTAGCTTAAATGCTAACATGCTAACGGCTACCATGCTAACACCTAGCAAAACAGCCTCAGGTCCTGAAAAGTTTGGGGCAGTCCTACAGTGTCCCCACATCATGCCAAGTGTGTATTTGCCTTTAAACTTTAGAAAATTAGCGAAAATGCTAACATGCTAACGGCTACCATGCTAACACCTAGCAAAACAGCCTCAGGTCCTGAAAAGTTTGGGGCAGTCCTACAGTGTCCCCACATCATGCCATGTGTGTATTTGCCCTTAGACATGAGTAAATTAGCTAAAATGCTAACATGCTAACAGTCATCATGCTAGCACCTAGCAAGAGAGCCTCAAGTTTAGAAAGTGCCAAGGTTGTCCTATAACCTCCCTACATCATGCCATGTGTGTATTATCCTTTAGACATGAGTAAATTGGCTTAAATGCTAACATGCTAACAGCTACCATGCTAGCACCTAGCAAGAGGGCCTCAAGTTTAGAAACTGCCAAGGTTGTCCGATAACCTCCCTGCATCATGCCATGGGTGTATTTGCCTTTAAACATGAGTAAATTAGCTTAAATGCTAACATGCTAACGGCTACCATGCTAGCACCTAGCAAGAGAGCCTCAAGTTTAGAAAGTGCCAAGGTTGTCCTATAACCTACCTACATCATGCCATGTGTGTATTTGCCTTTAAATGTGAGTAAATTAGCTTAAATGTTAACATGCTAACAGTCGTCATGCTAGCACCTAGCAAGAGAGCCTCAAGTTTAGAAAGTGTCAAGGTTGTCCTATAACATCCATACATCATGCCATTGTGTATTTACCTTTAGACATGAGTAAATTAGCTTAAATGCTAACATGCTAACGGCTACCATGCTAGCACCTAGCAAGAGAGCCTCAAGTTTAGAAACTGCCAAGGTTGTCCTATAGCCTCTCTACATCATGCCATGTGTGTATTTGCCTTTAAATGTGAGTAAATTAGCTTAAATGCTAACATGCTAACAGTCGTCATGCTAGTACCTAGCAAGAGAGCCTCAAGTTTAGAAAGTGCCAAGGTTTTCCTATAACCTCCCTACATCATGCCATGTGTGTATTTGCCTTTAAATGTGAGTAAATTAGCTTGAATGGTAACATGCTAACAGTCGTCATGCTAGCACCTAGCAAGAGAGCCTCAAGTTTAGAAAGTGCCAAGGTTGTCCTATAACCTCCCTACATCATGCCATGTGTGTATTTGCCTTTAAACATGAGTAAATTAGTTTAAATGCTGACATGCTAACGGCTACCATGCTAGCACCTAGCAAGAGAGCCTCAAGTTTAGAAAGTGCCAAGGTTGTCCTATAACCTCCCTACATCATGCCATGTGTGTATTTGCCTTTAGACATG